>NW_028190814.1:0-51755 GCF_048542155.1 Nylanderia fulva | reverse complement strand
TGTTAGCAAAGCGATATTTGTATTTGTATTGATAAAGACTGTCGTACAGTCGAAACGTTTACTAATTATTATTTATATTAGTTTCATGACTTAGAATAAATTGTTAACACCTAATTAATCACCTCGTTAAGTTGGCCTTTTAATTTATAACTTATTTTAATTTTACACGAGTCGAATTTTATTTCTCATTATATATGTATATTTAATTCACGCTGGCCTCACAATGCGTAGTAATTATACACAATTTAAATTCCACCAATTTAATTTTAATTTCTTACAACATAATTATGGACAACAAATTTTCGAAGATGTCTTGGCTAGATGCTAATTATGGAAAGATAAGAACTGTTTCAAAATTAATATTTTTAAAACAATGTAAAATATTCAGAATTTTACCAAGACATCTAATGGACAAAAACAATATTAATGTATATCATTATAAATAAAAAAAAAAGGTTTGACAGTGTGTTACATAAATTTAGATTTGAAATATTAAACATAGAGATATTTGACTTGTACAGACAAATAGAGTATTTTAACAAAAACATAATAAAATATTCACAAAGACTAAATAATAATATCCCACCCCATGTATGGCAAGAAATTTATAACTACTATAGCAGATTGTTTAAAAAACAAATTCACAGCTTACATTACATACATAAGAAAAAATTCTGCTGTTATTACATTTAAAAGAATCCGAATATTATAAAAATATCAAACCTATTGATTTTTCTTGCTCTCTGAATAATATAGTAAACCCACAAAGCAAAAAATATATTAATAACCACATTAGCGCAACGAAATTTACCAATATAACCATCAATCTACTCGAACAAACTAACGATAAATGGTTTATTAACTTGACAGACTTAGACATTCCAACTGATGTCACAAATGTATTACAATTAAGCAGTGATTTTAATCTTCCAATTAACACGGATAAAAAAATAGCTGTCCATGAATTCATTAAGAACATAGAGAGTAATTCTAATAATATAATTAATGAATGATGTGGCTAGATCGCTCTCATTGTAAATAACTAGAATAGAGAATCTATTGCTGAAAGAGCCAATATAGCAAATTTGCCAAGATGAGGAACTATCTCAAATCGAGATTTATAAGTTCCTCTTTCCTCCTAACAAACTTCCTAAATTTCCTAAAATTAATATAGACGAGAAAAATATATCGGTTCGAAAATATATAATTAATCTCACTAAAATAAGGAATATTGCCATTCCACAGTTCTCTGTTTTTTTAAACAATAATACAAAGACAAACAGGATACATGACAAACTTACTTTTATGTATAAAAAAACTATAAAATTCTGTCAACAAAATCCGAATATTATTTTCACAAGAGCAGATAAGGGAAACACGACCGTAGCGATGACCAAGGAATTTTATGTATGTAAAGTTGAGAAACTATTAAAGACAAATGTAATTACACAATAGTTAAAAACAATTCAATAGTAAAAATAGAAAAAGATCTAAATAAGAACTTAAAACAATGGTTGAAAAATGATTGGATCACTAAAAAAGAATATTATTTTTTTAAGTTCTAGCGATTCACTGCTTCCCAAAGCATACGCCTTGCCTAAAATTCATAAAGAAAATGTTCCATTCAGATTAATAGTTTCATCAGTTAACATAGCATTACACCATTTAGCTACACATTTACACAACATTTTAGTGACAAGTTTACTTAAAGCGAATAGTCAAGTGAATAATAGTTTTGAATTATGTAACACATTGTCTGATCTTAAATTAAACAACAATGAAATAATTGTATCATTGGATATAATATCGTTGTTCACGAATGTACCTCTGGACCTTGCAATATAAATAACAGGTGGCATTATATTGAAAACCACACATTAATTGGCAAAAATGAATTTATTAATGCTATTAAGTTCATTTTAACTTCAACTTTCTTTACTTTTAACAATACTATTTATAAACAAATTCATGGAACCTCTATGGGATCGCCTATATCTCCAATCATAGCAGATATTGTCATGCAAGATTTAGAAACTACGATACTTGATACAATTAATGCAAATGTAAGATTTTACTATTGCTATGTGGATGACATTTTAGTTTGCATGCCGGAGGATCAGGTCTCATATTTAGTTGAAAAATTTAATAATTATCACGATAGACTAAAATTTACAATAGAACGAGAAAACAACCGTTGCATAAGTTTTTTGGACATTTTACTGAAAATTATAAATAACATAATTCACATTGATTGGTTTCAGAAAAAAACATTTTCGGGTAGAACACTTTCATATTATTCAAATCATCCTATGTGTCATAAAAAAAGTGTCATATATAATCTAGTAGACCGATCAATACTATTATCACATCCTATTTTTCATAGTAAAAATTTAACATTAATCATAGAGATTTTATTAAGTAATGGTTATCCTCTCGATCTCATTTTCTCAGAAATTAATAGAAGACTGAAGTTCATCATAGTTAATAGATTAAACACGAAATGACTTCTAATACGAATAATAATGACATAAATAATGACAACAATAAAAAATTTATAGCGATACCATACATTGAAAAAATCTCGGAATTAGTAGCATCAGAGTTAAAGAAATCTAATATAATAGTAGGATACAGAAATTTGAAAAAATTAAATAGAGTCATAAAAACACAAAAAGACAGAGATAATCGTCAGAATAATTCGGGTGTTATATATAAAATATCGTGCAATAATTGTGAGGCAACATATGTAGGGCAAACTAAAAGACAATTGGACAAAGACAAGAGTAAATGAACATAAAAATAATATCAGATTGGATCCTGCAAGACACTCGGTGGTTTCTGATCATATTGTAAAGTTTACACATACTTATAATTGGAATAATACAAAAATCTTGGATCACGAAAGGAATTATTATAAAAGGTTGATATCGGAAATGTTATACATTAAAGAAGAAAAAAACAGTATCAACTTAAAAAAGGACACCGAGCGACTTGACGGTTCTTATTTTGATATTTTAGAAAAATTGTCTATATCTTATACGGTATATATACAGCGTCCTGACATTGTAATTTACATATATTGAGTTTGCTTTTTACAAAGTATACATGGTTTATAATGTTTTTCAATAAGAAATATTTTAAAGAATTTTATCGTCTCGACATAGATGTAAGTGATCACTATCTATTTAAAAATCAAATATCCAATATTCAGGCTAACACATTAATTATTTCACAACTCATTACATATCATTATTATATCATGGATTACAAAATTAGACGTTTATTTAAAAAGAACTACAGAAATCTGATGTTCGGGGTTAGGCTCTTTAACGACTAATTCGAACGATCAGCCGTAATTCAAGCCAACAATTATAATGTGTTATACTGCGTTTTTCATATTATAAGTCTATATATTTTACATGTATAATATAAGTTCTGTCTTTCCAAATTATTTGATTTATGGATATGTTAGCAAAGCGATATTTGTATTTGTATTGATAAAGACTGTCGTACAGTTGAAACGTTTACTAATTATCATTTGTATTATTTTCATGACTTAGAATAAATTGTCAACACCTAATTAATCAGCTCGTTAAGTTGGCCTTTTAATTTATAACTTATTTTAATTTTACAGGAGCCGAATTTTATTTCTCATTATATATATTTAATAAGTTTCACTCTATATTATATTTTATATTGTACGTGTATATTGATATCAACATGACATTGTGTAATTATCATTTATTTTTGAAATTTTATTTTATTCTTCTTTTCTCAAGTATATGTTAAATATTTATAAAAAATAAATTTATATTAAGTACTATAACATTAATATAAGATTTTAATAAATGTTTATGTATTTCTAATTTTTATTATATGTGTAATATTTGAAAAAATAAATATAAAATAACTTAAAAAAATTAAATAACAGCATAAGAGAATAATCCTCCAAATATTATACCTATAAATTTTTAATAAACATACAATATGAATATACATTAGCATAACATATTATTCAAATGCATATATAACAAAGTGTAAATGCGTTTAATATATATTTTGCTTATATGTAAGACGAACAATAGAAAAAATATTAGGAATAATTATTAAATATTAGAAGAATAATTTAATATATTATTATTACATATGAATAAAATATATGTTATAAATTTATATAGTTATGTATATATTTGTTATGTAGTATAGTGGCAACATTATGTAACATATATATAACATTTAAAGTACAGTGATATATATCTCTGATATATCAGAGAAGTACTTTTGTTGCTGACATTTAGTAGTACATGTAACATAGATGTATTATATTTTACTTATTATGTAACTATGTTACTTGTGATATATAATGTTATAACTCTGACAATGAGATATATATATATATATATATATATATATATATATATATATATATATATTACATCTCTTGTTTGCTGGGAACGAAGTAAAAAATTTTTTTTGTAACTATAAAAATTTCTCAAAATTGTGACGTGATGAAATAAAATTTGGATTCGTATTCAGCATTCAAAAAACTATAAGAAACGACTAGTCTTCTGATTAATTTTTTTTTGTTGAACAGGGTTACAGATGCGATACGTTTATCTTGCGTAAGAAACATATAACGAGAGAATATTGGAAAACATTGGCACACATATATAAAATTGGTAATAGAAATTGTCATACATGTCTTCGGAATTTGTATAAAACAGGTCTTTTTATTCAAGAAATTAAACATTAATTCTTTCCATTATCAGTAAGCAAAGTTTACTTTTGTGAAGAGCGCGAAACCTACACAAATCTTACATAGAGAAGAGAAGCTTAATTCACATTAAAAATCAATTATAGAAAGAGATATTCTTTAAGATTACACCTGAGATTGTCATTGTTGTAATTTAAAAATCAACTTACAATAAGGATTATATTTTTCCTAACTTTCAAAAACTCTTCCATAAATTTTTACAAATTATTCAATGGCGATTGATTGTTATTTTCCAAATTGTTCACAATTATATGAGATTATCTAACAATTAAAAAAACTTGAAAATAATTAAGTCGTTTGTCTACAATTGTTTATTTAACTGCAATTTCCGTATAACCGAGACTCTTCAGTATAACCGAGACTCCTCAATTCCCACTTCTGGATAGAAAGGCAAACTCGAGTTTAAGTTCGATAAAAAGGATAACAAGACACGTGAGAGAGCTACTCACCTTGAACCCTATAGTTTACAGACCGGCGGTTTCGCGTACGGTATTCCTCGGAACGCGATGTAATTGCGCCTTTAGAGGCGGAGTAAGGCCGCTGTGATCATATTTTCTTCGACTGATATCGATTAATTGGACCTGGCGCACGTCCACGGCCACTCAGTCGCCGTACATGACGGACACTGAATGAATAACTGCCAGAATCGGCGCTAGTAATCTGGTCCGAGATCCACTCAGCGCTGACTGTCGATATGTCTCCGTCGGGATTAATGCGGCCATATTTACGTTCACGCAATCGAAACTTGGAACTTGGAAGCATATGATTATAAAACGAGTTGGACTTGGCGAGGAATGATAATTCGTCATTTTTGATGACAATCATTATGAATATCGCTGATAACGTTATTGATAATAATTCGAGACTTATCAAATACGTAGCGCGCAAATATCGATTTTGTATTTCTTGATTATCTTCTCGTTTACAAACTCATACGTCTAAGCCAAAAGAAGATAATGAATAGAAAAAAAAATATAAATTAGTTTTTTTCTTTCTTTTTTTCTCGAAAATTTCCTCACTGGATGAATGGGTCAGTCAAGCATGATTCAATAACAGTATTGTAACAACCCAGTTATCATTTTATAGGACATTAGTTTTTTTTCAAAAACAGAAAAAGGATTTAAATAAAGATACATGGAGAAAAAGAAAGACATTTTATTCTTAAAAGAATATATTTTTCATACGTTTAGGGTTTAATAAATTTTTAACCAAGAATTGTAAAATATTTTTGGGATTACTTTAAAAGTATTAAAAGTAAAAAATATTTGGAAAAATAATATATGTATACAGTATACATATTATTATTCTAAATATTGCATACAGTAAACATATATGTATACTATATCTACATACATATATGTATATACAGTATATATACATATATCTATACCTAAAAACAGATTATGTGCTTTAAAAAAAGGAGGATATTAAATTGAAAAAACAATTGAGCTTTGGTCACCATTGATACATTACTTTGTTTCTCACTGTCAGTCTTTTGTTAGTTTGTCTGTTTTTTGCACCAAAAGCTTCTTTTCAGAGCGATTCAATTTTAGTTAAATTTCTTCATATTTTATCTCATACTATAGGTCTGTGTGAAGTTTCGTGTAGTTAACGAATGGTTCTGTATCAGAAAATTGTTCCAATTTGGTATAACCTTTTAATAATATAAGTCTGTTCTCCCAATCCCATCGTTGGTTTTCTTTAATAAGAATCGTCATTCGAGGTTTTTTATTAATATTTAAATAATCATACGTAGTTCCATTTTTCACTGGAGACCACGTAAAATTAGCTGAAGAAGGTGTTGGATTTCTGCAATAAATGTGTAATTGATTATTATTACGTGATTGTACGATGTCACAATACATATTCGTATAAGAAATGTCAAGTCTACGGTACCCCGTTTTAGCAAAATTTGTCCACATCTGCGTTAAGTATTCCATAATTTTATAATCCGGCGTACCACGTGCAAATGGTAACACACCGAATGTTTTTCCTATATGAGGATAAAATAAATAGCCCAGTTCCTCGAAGTGAGATGTACCTGCAAAATATTGTTACGTAAATTAATTTCAAACGTTGATAATTTTTTCCATACATTACAAGTGCATTATAAAATTTATATTTAAATGTTCTCTAAATCATTTTAATCAAATTTCTTCAGAACTACGTGTGTCTTCTTACAATCATATGTATATAGAAAAAAATTTCACATTTACTTCTTTTCTAACTGTAATATTAATTTGATTCTTACATAGTTCTACTTTAATTAACAACGCAATACCTGAAAGCGGCTTTTGAAAAAATATTTTCTTCACAGGAGAGGTTTCACTTTCGTACGAAAATTTGTACAAGTAAGTCGACTCGTTAATATTAGAATTTATTTGAGTATCAATTGCTTGTATAATGCCTCTATAGATATGCTGATCGCCGATAAAATCAGAAAGATTCTTTATAGTTTCCTCCGACACTGTTTTATTACCAAAATACAATGATCGTAATTCTGGTACCCTGATCCCAAGTTGTAGTAATTGACGCAAAACTCTAGGATATATGGCTTTCTTGAAATCATAATCAATTTCCTTTAAAGTCTCGTAGTTTACCACTGAAACAATTTTTATAACGATTTTTATTTTAATTTTATTTGGTTTTGTTTATTTTAAATTTGATTTGAGTTTTTAATTTTTATAATAATCTTTTATTTAAATATTATAAATAAATATGTAGCTCTATTACGTTGAAACAAAACGGGTTTATTAATAAGTAATTAATAATTTTTTGTACATTTAAAAGTTATATATTGATGAAATCTTGAAACTTATTAATATTGATTAAATTTATTATAACATTCCACGTACATCAAAACACTTTCAAAATATTGCAGATCGCTTTTCTATGAAAATTTTATATGAAACAGTGATTCATGATATACTAATAATTAATAATGTGTAATAATGAAAAGCAAAAGCAAATATATATACTTACGACCGACCACAATGGCATTTATGAAAAAATTGCCTTCCTGGCTATTATATCCGAACATGATTGGCATTTCAATTCCATTACGTAATAATTGCAATGGATTTTCTGGTAAAAAAGGATTCGATGACTTGGAATCCACGGTCGGCGTAAATGCAAGCAAAATATCTAAGCCAATCTGCAAGAACATAATATTCTTAATATAGAAAAATAGTTTATAGTAATTCATCGAAAATTATTATTGCAATAATCGTAATAGAGCGTCAAAAAACCTCCGCTGTTATCAATTTTCTTCCGTCTACGTCTTTCAGAAATTTCAAGGCGTCTTCCAAATCAACAGTCGCATTACCAAGCTTCTGGGCTAACATCAGACCGTTATTGATAGCATCGTCTTGTTCAGTGAAAGCCCAAGGAACTGTCATGACACCACTTTGACATATTGCTTTATGAAATAAACCTGTTAAGTACATAATATAATTGACACTTAAAGTTTAATATGACTTGATCATGAGATTTTTTCATTTTTCCTCTTTGACTCGATATGACACATAAAATTAATCAGCGTGGTTTTAATTTTCAATTCTCAATTTAGAATCGATATTTTTTTACTGAAGGATGTTATCAAGTATCTTCTAAATAATTTTCTACGATGTTTTAAAACGTCGATATTATATAATTTGCAATCGAAATTTAAGTTACAATAAAAAAAAAACCTTATTAAAAATTTTTTTGCTACAGTAAATCTATAAAATTTTTTAATTTTTTTTTTGTGTAAAATGTGTTTCTAATATTCTTAATATATGTATATTAATATCATGTCCTGTTGATTCGTACCTTTAGCTAACGGTGAAATAGTTAGATAGTGAACTATCACTCCACCCGCATTTTGACCAAAAATTGTGACGTTATCGGGATCTCCACCGAATTGCAATATATTTCTTTTAACCCATCTTAACGCCATAACTACATCTTTTAAGCCCTGATTTCCCGGCGCCTTTTCCTCATAAAAATTGAGAAAACCTAAAGAGAGAATGAGAGAAACATGTCGTTAATACGTTTAGTAAAATTTGATATCAAGTCTTAAATATTCGTATTCGCTAGTCATTAAAATAAGGAATATTAAATAGCCGACCAAACTAGCACGAATTAGAATTAATTAAGTTTCACGACGTTTTGACCATGTGGTTGAAATGTTTTTAACGTTTTTCATTTGAAAAAGACCATATCCACATGTTCGAAACGTCGCAAAACTTAATAAATTTTAATTTCTGCTAGTTTGGCCGATTATTTAAAATTTCTAATTTATTTATATAATTTATATAAATATATAAAAATTTCAACGCTTAAATAAATCGATTTCACGAATTTTTTAATTACTTATAATTCGACAATTGTTAATAAAAACAAAATTTATAAAAAAAGTAATGAAACGTTAAAATTTATAAAAAAGTTATGATAATTGATTATTGTTTTGAAATTGGTAGTTTAAAAAAATCATACATACACGTAAATTATTTGGATCGTGGGAAGTAGAATGCGTGTGTATGTGTTTACTTAAAAAAAAGGTAGATCATTGAACGCAAGTAACATAAAATGATTTTGAGCTAATTAATAATGTACCTAGAACACCTAATCTGTAATTCAGGGTGACGAGTACCACATCCTTCCGCATGATATAATCGGGACCGTAATAAAACGAGGTACCGTCTCCCACAAAAAAGCCTCCACCATGTATCCATACCATCACAGCACTTTTCTTTGAAGGTGTTACATCGTTGGTATACACGTTCAAATAGAGACAGTCTTCTTCGCCTATGACAATGTTCGTTTCCATCTGAAGACAGACGTTAGACGAAGCGTCTCTGTTGCTGGACCATGGTTTTGGTGATTGCGGATCCTACAATCAGTGTTTGTTATCTAATTAAAATTTTATAGATGATCAATTAGATAAAATTTTGGAGCAAACTTATATTGACATAGATAATAGAAATATGTATTATTTATACATATTTAAAAAATTAAAAAATTAAAAAATAAAAGTATGAATATATTTTTATATCCTATTTATAATTTACATTTTTTTATAACTTTGTTTATATAAGCAATCTTAAAAACAGAATTATCCGAAAATTATCTAGATAAATCGTCATGTAATTTTATTTTTTATCTAGATATATTTAAAACAAAATAATCTTAATCTTATCTAAAGGAGCATATAAACGACACGTGACTCGTACGAGTCTGGCTCGGGACTTGCCGCGCCGCGAGTCGTGTGAATAGACTTATAGCGCGAGAAGGCTTGGCGCGGCGCGTCTTTTCTGTTGATCGTCGATAAGTATATACGAGTCAAAAGAAACACGTCGCTTGTCGCTTGTCCCGTAAACGCATTCACACAAGCTCGAATAGATTCGTGGTTTGTGTAATGCGCAATGGATTGGTCAAATGAATCAGTAGCGGAATTTTTACATTTGTTGAGTAGATATTCAAAATCTGCTGTTGACATTGTGCAGAAATTTTGGAATTTACCAGAAGGTTCTTTGATTAAATCGTATAGCATGTCGGTCGCGTTATATTTGTAATAAGTTACATAATTATTAAAAATAGTATAAATCATTTGCACGTTTCAAAAGCATTATAAGTGAATATATATAATACTTACATAGTCCGACTTTTATTTAATGATACTATTCACCATCGTCTTCTACGTCTTTTTTTCTTTAAAAAATAATCACCACTCATTAATACGTAGCAAGCTGCTGCACAAGAAATGATGTGTTCTCGTTGACAAGACATTTTTAAATGACAAATGGGTTTCTTTAAAGTTCATACAGCACAACAAGCGGCGCGGGATTCGCGAATTAACGCGCCGTGAGAACAATAAAGGTTTATAATAAGACGGATTTACGAGCTTGCACGAGCTGCGCGAAACTCGCCGAGTCACGCGTTGTTTATTTGCACCTTAACAAGTAACATGTCACAACTGTCCGGAACCGATTTGATTCTTTATCAAATATGTTGTTAAATAAATAAATCTAAAATTTAGATTTTTAAATTCCAAAATTATTTATACATTACAAAATACAAAAATTATTTATTCTATCTACTTAAAAGAGAGGAAGGGAAAGGAAGAGCAAGAGAGAGAGAGAGAGAGAGAGAGAGAAAGAGAGAGAGAGAGAGAGAAAGAAGAAGAGAGAGAGAGAGAGAGAGAGAGAGAGAGAGAGAGAGAGAGAGAGAGAGAGAGACAGAGAGAGAGAGACATGTATGCTATTTTCTTCGTATAATTATTTACGTAATGTAAGGTTTCTGCCATTCTCAATCGCAACATTTTATTCTTATTTGGTCGAAACACCGTGTAAGCGTTGAGAAAGAAAATGTTCCTTCTCAGAATAGCAGTTAAAAAGAATTGACGTCGTTTGAACTTTTCGGCACTCGTTAGAGTCGTTGGTCGAATGCTTTGTTATGCTATTAAAAAATTAAATTTAATCTATATTTACAGAATAAATTATGTATCACAAATTCGAGAGAAATTTAAAAAAGGCAAATTAAAGAAGTTTCTGAATTTGATCCTAATTTAATTATCTGAAATCGAGATTGTTTTGTAATCGCAAACTAAACTTTTATTGTGAAATATCTGATTTTTATACAATATTGTATAATAACACTTGAATAAATATAATTAATCTGAATATATATTATGTAAAAAAATCTTTATAATTTTTTAGATGCTTAAATGCAGAGCATTAAAAGTGTTTTTAAATTCTTTGGGAGAGAATTACTGCAGTTTCTTTTCTTTTTGCCAGTTAATTAATATTAAAAACTAATATTAGGAGAAATAAAATTAACTTGAGGAAACATAAAAATAATCTGAGAAAAAATACTACTAATATTATAAAAAATAACACTAATATTAGGAAAAATAAAACTAATATTAGGAAAAACAAAACTAATATGAAACATATACTATAATAATATTAGGAAAAATAATACTAATATTAGGAAAAATGTATTTTCGGCAAGTTCTAAAGTATTAAAAGTTAATATAAAATTGAGAAATGTTGCGCGCGCTCGTAGCGCGCTTTTGTTGTTCTAGTATTTAAAAAAAATTAATGAAGGAATGAATTATCGATTCATTTGTCTACCTCTATTCGATATGCCTTATATTGCATAAGGTCACGAGTGGATATTATTCTCGTAACTTTTTAAAAGTTTCTAGAAGTTAATAATTTTAAAGAGTGCGTGTTTTTCTATAAAGATAAAGTTTAAACGAAGTTATTACATTTTTCACATTTCTATTTTTTCCAACGTTCGAAAAGTAGAGGAGACTAAGGCTAAATATTACATGAATAAAATGTTACACCTATAAAATTATCCAACAAACAGTTTGTATCACTTGTGAAAGTGAAACATTTAACAAAGATGGTAATATTTATAATCATTCTCTGTACTTACTTGAAATCTGAGATCACCCACTGGAGGTTTAGCATATGATATTCCACGGAAGGCATTGTAAGAACCATAGATGCTTTCCTCGACGATGCCGACTAATGTCCCTCCAAACACATTTACTTTTACTCTGTTCGACAATGCGGCGAAGGATAACTCTGAAAAATTTATGCTCAGGCTAATTTATTGCAAAAAGAAAAAATAAGTATTTATAAATAAACATATATAGACATTTTCTTATCATGATCCAATAGCTGCGCGATGTCAAAATAGAGTTCGTATCTTGATAAACATGAAGACATTATGAATAAATAATTATTTTGTGCGCTACAAGGAAAATTTCGCTCTTATTAAATATATACATTGTAACAGCAATAAGACTACTATTAACAAATTCTTCGATATTGCAAACAAAATTTGACTAGTTGCAGATAAAGAATCTTTTTATTTAACAAAATTAATTTTCTTTATAAATCATTTTGCTATCTGTACAACTAATAAATTTTATTACACAAGATATATGTATGTACAACTATATCAACGAACGGATACTTTTCGATGTCATTCCTTTGGAAAAGAAAAATATAAGAAAAATTTTAAGTGTTACTAAAAGTTACAACGTAGTTCCCTTGTAGAAATTTAACATTAGTAACGCCAATTAATCACTTATTTCGAGTAATTAAAATACTGATATACAGTAATTTAAGTACTCGAAATAAGTGAGTAAGCACTCGAAATAAGAGATAAATTAGTGTTACTAGTGATAAATTTCTATAAGGGTTAGATTTTTATATAGGTATATAGAATTATATATGCAGAGTATCTCAAAATTATATTTTTTAGCAAAAATGTCGAAAGGGATGTCATAATTTTTTCTGTTTCCAATTTTTACCATGTACATACATATATCTTAGTAACTAAATCTTAAATTAAAATTCTATTATAATAAAGAATGTAGTTTTGTTAATATATCATTTTCACAAGACTTAATTTCTTATTTATAATTAGTAATAATGTATAATAATAAGGTATAATAAGGCTTAAGTTATAATTAAACGAAAATCTTAATTTTTTTTAATCGCTTATAACTCGAAATTTATTGATGCCTCAACATTTCTGCCGAAAAAAAATCGTCTCCAAATGATCTCCAGTGACACATCAATCTGTTCTCACTGTCAGTCTTATGCTAGTTTGTCAGTTTTTTGCACTAAAAGGTTTTTTTTCGGAGGAATTCAATTTTAGAGTTAGATTTCTTCTTATTTTATCTCATACTATAGGTCTGTGTGAAGTTTCGTATAGTTAACGAATGGTTCTGTGTGGTGGAAAATTGTTCGAATTTGGTATAACCTTTTGATAATTTAAGTCTGTTCTCCCAATCCCATCGTTGGTTTCCTTTAATAAGAATCGTCATTCGAGGTTTTTTATTAATATTTAAATAATCATACGTAGTTCCATTTTTCACTGGAGACCATGTAAAATTAGCTGAAGAAGGTGTTGGATTTCTGCAATAAATGTGTAATTGATTATTATTACGTGATTGTACGATGTCACAATACATATTCGTATAAGAAATGTCAAGTCTACGGTACCCCGTTTTAGCAAAATTTGTCCACATCTGCGTTAAGTATTCCATAATTTTATAATCCGGCGTATCACGTGCAAATGGTAACACACCGAATGTTTTTCCTATATGAGGATAAAATAAATAGCCCAGTTCCTCGAAGTGAGATGTACCTGCAAAATATTGTTACGTAAATTAATTTCAAACGTTGATAATTTTTTCCATACATTACAAGTGCATTATAAAATTTATATTTAAATGTTCTCTAAATTTTTTAAATCAAATTTCTCCAGAATTACGTGTGTCTTCTTACAATCATATATAGAAGGAAATTTCACGTTTACTTCTTTTCTAACTGTAATATTAATTTGATTCTTACATAGTTCTATTTTAATTAACAACGCAATACCTGAAAGCGGTTTTTGAAAAAATATTTTCTTCACAGGAGAGGTTTCACTTTTGTACGAAAATTTGTACAAGTAAGTCGACTCGTTAACATTAGAATTCATTTGAGTATCAATTGCTTGTATAATGCCTCTATAGATATGCTGATCGCCGATAAAATCAGAAAGATTCTTTATAGTTTTCTCCGACACTGTTTTATTACCAAAATACAATGATCGTAATTCTGGTACCGTGATCCCAAGTTGTGGTAATTGACGCAAAACTCTAGGATATATGGCTTTCTTGAAATCATAATTAATTTCCTTTAAAGTCTCGTAGTTTACCACTGAAACAATTTTTATAACGATTTTAATTTTAATTTTATTTGATTTTTTTCATTTTAATTTTAATTTCAATTTTTAATTTTTATAATGATTTTTTATTTAGGTATTATAAATATATATGTAGCTCTATTACATAGAAACAAAACGGTTTTATTAATAAATAATTAATAATCTTTTTGTACATTTAAAAGTTATATATTGATGAAATCCTGAAACTTATTAATATTGATTAAATTTATTATAACATTCTATGTTCATCAAAACATTTTCAAAATATTGCAGATCGTTTATCTATGAAAATTCTACATAAAACAGCGATTCATGATATACTAATAATTAATAATGTGTAATAATGAAAAGCACAAACAAAAATATATACTTACGGCCGACCACAATGGCATTTATGAAAAAATTGCCTTCCTGGCTATTATATCCGAACATGATTGGCATTTCAATTCCATTACGTAATAATTGCAATGGATTTTCTGGTAAAAAAGGATTCGATGATTTGGAATCCACAGTCGGCGTAAATGCAAGAAAAATATCTAAGCCAATCTGCAAGAACATAATATTCTTAATATAAAAAAATAGTTTATAGTAATTCATCGAACATTATTATTGCAATAATCGTAATAGAGCGTCAAAAAACCTTCGCTGCTATCAATTTTCTTCCGTCTATGTCTTTCAGAAATTTCAAGGCGTCTTCCGGATCAAAAGTCGCATTACCAAGCTTCTGGGCTAACATCAGACCATTATTGATAGCATCGTCTTGTTCAGTGAAAGCCCAAGGAACTGTCATGACACCACTTTGACATATTGCTTTATGAAATAAACCTGTTAAGCACATATCCGCACATAATATAATTGACACTTGAAGTTTAATATGACTTTATCATGAGATTTTTACATTTTTCCTCTTTGACTCAATATGACACATAAAATTAATCAGCGTGGTTTTAATTTTCAATTCTCAATTTAGAATCGATATTTTTTTACTGAAAGATGTTTGAGGTATCTTCTAAGTAATTTTCTACGATGTTTTAAAACGTCGATATTATATAGTTTGCAATTGAAATTTAAGTTAGAATGAAAAAAAAATCTTATTAAAAATTTTTTTGCTACAGCAAATCTATAAAATTTTTTAATTTTGTTTTGTGTAAAATGTGTTTCTAGTATTCTTAATATATGTATATTAATATTATGTCCTGTTGATTCGTACCTTTAGCTAACGGTGAAATAGTTAGATAATGAACCATCACTCCACCCGCATTTTGACCAAAAATTGTGACGTTATCGGGATCTCCACCGAATTGCAATATATTTTTTTGAACCCATCTTAACGCCATAACTACATCTTTTAAGCCCTGATTTCCCGGCGCCATTTCCTCATCAAAATTGAGAAAACCTAAAGAGAGAATGAGAGAAACATGTCGTTAATACGTTTAGTAAAATTTGATATCAAGTCTTAAATATTCGTATTCGCTAGTCATTAAAATAAGGAATATTAAATAGCCGACCAAACTAGCACAAATTAGAATTAATTAAGTTCTCACGACGTTTTGACCATGTGGTTGAAATGTTTTTAACGTTTTTTCATTTGAAAAAGGACCACAATCCACATGTTCGAAACGTCGCAAAACTTAATAAATTTTAATTTCTGCTAGTTTAGGCCGATTATTTAAAATTTCTAATTTATTTATATAACTTATATAAATATATAAAAATTTCAACGCTTAAATAAATCGATTTCACGAATTTTTTAATTACTTATAATTCGACAATTGTTAATGAAAACAAAATTTATAAAAAAAGTAATGAAACGTTAAAATTTATAAAAAAGTTATGATAATTGATTATTGTTTTGAAATTGGTAGTTCAAAAAAATCATACATACACGTAAATTATTTGGATCGTGGGAAGTAGAATGCGTGTGTATGTGTTTACTTAAAAAAAAAGGTAGATCATTGAACGCAAGTAACATAAAATGATTTTGAGCTAATTAATAATGTACCTAGGACACCTAATCTGTAATTCAGGGTGACGAGTACCACATCCTTCCGCATGATATAATCGGGACCGTAATAAAACGAGGTACCGTCTCCCACAAAAAAGCCTCCACCATGTATCCATACCATCACAGCACTTTTCTTTGAAGGTGTTACATCGTTGGTATACACGTTCAAATAGAGACAGTCTTCTTCGCCTATGACAATGTTCGTTTTTATCTGAAGACAGACGTTTCCGTTAGACGAAGCGTCTCTGTCGCTGGACCATGGTTCTGGTGGTTGCGGATCCTACAATCAGTGTTTGTTATCTAATTAAAATTTTATAGATGATCAATTAGATAAAATTTTGCAGCATTCTTATATTGATATAGATAATAAAAATATGTATTATTTATACATATTTAAAAAATTAAAAAATTAAAAAATTAAAAAATAAAAGTATGAATATATTTTTATATCCCATTTATAATTTACATTTTTTTATAACTGTGTCTATATAAGCAATCTTAAAAACAATATTATCCACAAATTATCTAGATAAATTGTCATGTAATTTTATCTTTTATCTAGATATATTTAAAACAAAATAATCTTAATCTAATCTAAAGGAGCATATAAACGACACGTGACTCGACGAGTCTGGCTCGGGACTTGCCGCGCCGCGAGCCGTGTGAATAGACTTATAGCGCGAGAAGGCTTGGCGCGGCGCGTCTTTTCTGTTGATCGTCGATAAATACATACGAGTCAAAAGAAACACGTCGCTTGTCGCTTGTCCCGTAAACGCATTCACACAAACTCGAATAGATTCGTGGTTTGTGTAATGCGCAATGGATTGGTCAAATGAATCAGTAGCGGAATTTTTACATTTGTTGAGTAGATATTCAAAATCTGCTGTTGACATTGTGCAGAAATTTTGGAATTTACCAGAAGGTTCTTTGATTAAATCGTATAGCATGTCGGTCGCGTTATATTTGTAATAAGTTACATAATTATTAAAAATAGTATAAATCATTTGCACGTTTCAAAAGCATTATAAGTGAATATATATAAAACTTACATAGTCCGACTTTTATTTAATGATACTATTCACCATCGTCTTCTACGTCTTTTTTTCTTTAAAAAATAATCACCACTCATTAATACGTAGCAAGCTGCTGCACAAGAAATGATGTGTTCTCGTTGAGACATTTTTAAGTGACAAATGGGTTTCTTTAAAGTTCATACAGCACGACAAGCGGCACGGGATTCGCGAATTAACGCGCCGTGAGAATAATAAAGGTTTATAATAAGACGGATTACGAGCTTGCACGAGCTGCGCGAAACTCGCCGAGTCACGCGTTGTTTATTTGCACCTTAACAAGTAACATGTCACAACTGTCCCGGAACCGATTTGATTCTTTATCAAATATGTTGTTAAATAAATAAATCTAAAATTTAGATTTTTAAATTCCAAAATTATTTAATAACATTAAAGACAAAATAGCAAAAATTATTTTTCTCTATCGACTTAAAGAGAGGAAGGGGGAAAGGAAGATCAAGCGAGAGAGAGAGAGAGAGTACAGGGACATGTCACAACGTCCGGAACCGATTGCATTCTCCTTGAAATTGTTTTGTTAAATCATACAAATCTAAAAGACACTTATTTTTTTATACGTGCGCAATTTGATTTTTTAAGGGGTGAAACCACCCCTTAAAAGAATACGGTTTTTTCTTTAGGATCATGTAGTAATTATTCTGTAAGAGCTTCGACATTATTTCTAAATGGACATCGAGAAACATCATAGTTTTTTGAGAGCAGGCCGCCATGTTATTTTTCTGAGTCATTAAGAAATTGGTACTCTGGAATTACGAGCAATTATTTTTCATTGTACGGGCTAGTATGAATTTCAAATCAAATCTCTATAAACGACTATTATATTTTGTGCACTAACAAGGGACATGTCACAACTGTCCGGAACCGATTTGATTCTCCTTGAAATATGTTGTTAAATACACAAATCTAAAAGACACGTATTTTTTATACGTGCGCAATTTGAGTTTTAAGGGGTGAAACACCCCTTTAAAGAATAACGGTATTTTTCTTTAGGATCAAATATCTGCTAAACTATAAGAGATATAAAGAAAAAACGTACAACAAATTTTAATGGCTTGAAGAGTACTTTAAAGTTATATGAACAAAAATTTTTTTTTTTTTTTTTTTTAAAAAAACCCTCACCACCTAATTTTTTTTTCAAAATTAAAAATTTTGTTTTACCTAATTTAAAGCTTATTTTTTCCAAATTCAACCATGTGTAATAAAGTTATGTTACGAAATATCATTTTCGAAAATTAATTATAAACGCTCCCGTATATACGCTCATCCGTGCTATGTGCGTAAGTAATTACCGTCGAACAATAAAATATATAAAAAATGTTTTTGTATAATTCTTATTTATGTTTTCTATGTATTTATAACTGTGTATTGTGTATATTTAGATTTTTTTAAAAATGTATTTGCATTTTATATTATTCACTCATTATACACATTACAATAATGATATTCGACAAAAAAATGTTTCAAACATAATGACTTCTTGCACCAAGAACATCTTACTACAGCTATATTATTGCAACCTTCGATATCACATTTTGTTAAGTTTCGTCTAAACTAAAGTGTACTGGATTTTCGAATTCGTCTGGTCTTTCATTCGTTATAACCACTTTTAAACCACGAATATTTAAATAAGGTTTGATATCGTGGGGATGACAAATTGATTATGTATCAAAGATTGCAATTTTATTATATTATTTCGTTCATGTAAGTTTATATTACTTTCCAACAGTAAAACCGCATCTGAAATCTTTTAGCAAAATTTTTTCCAAATTCTGAATCCATAAACATCTAATGGTTGTATTTTCATTCCCTGTAGTTCCTTTCGGTATTATCATAGTAGTAATATGTGTTCCAGGAGGTGTTAAATCCGAAATCATATTGGGGCAATGTCCAGTCCATGAATCGATAAGAAGAACGCTATTAGGACCAATGTTTGCGAAAATAAGCTTCTTCTAACCACATTTTAAAATGATCTGTACAAAATATAAATTGTTAATTTAATAGTTTTTTTATGACTCTTATTAAATTGTTAAATAAAATAAGGTTGTTAAAAAAAGTAATTATAAAAGGAAAATACCTGATGTCATTTTACCAGATTTCGATGCTTTTACAATAACATTTTCTGCTTTAAATAAATTTTCTTGTACTCTTGGTCCAAATTTACCATTAGCTTTCTTTTAATACAATAAATAAAGGGGACAACAAATTGCCATTACAGGATATTATGGTTGTATCGTATATGAATGGGTTGTTGATGGATATGGATTGCACGACACCGTTCTACTTTCTTTTCTCCCTGGTTAGACAATGATCTTCCAGAGTGAAGTTCCAATTGGAAACCACTTTGATCTGAATTGTAAATATTTTCAGATCCAAACTGTTCAATAAGAGGTTTTACTGTTTCCAGAAAATCATCAGCTGATTTTTGCAATCAGCAGAATCTTCTAATGTTCTTCTAGTGACAAACTTCGTAACTTTTCTTGAAACAATTCGGTGAGACTTCTTAAATCTTGCTATCCAACTGTGAGATGCTTTAAATATAGGATTTAAATTTCCTATTTCTTCTTGAGCTTGTAAAGCCCATCTTTTTAAATCAATATCATGAACCATGAATCCTGATTCGACAGCTGCAGTAAATTTATCATGGTAAATTTGGAGGATGTAAGATAATTTTTCTGTACGGACTTCCACCTGATTGTATTTGTTCTTCCCATCGCCTTAACTGACGTTCAGATGAAACTCTTCTAAATTTATTTTGTACTACTCTTAGAGGACGATTCCTTTTTCTGTCATTACTGTTTTCATCAGTGTCCCGAAAATCGCCAATACTCAACAGCTCGTCTTTTATAAGAACTATCAAAATTTGTATCATCATTTGAACAATGAGGATGAGAATTTAAACTATCTTCATGCCATGCTTCTTCGTCATCTTCAATTATTTCAAAACTATGTAATTTATAAGGTTTCTTCATAATCGAGATATATTTCTTCCGTTACTTCCACCCCATTATAATGAAAAACGCTATCCAGTAATATTTTTTAAATGTTTTCCTTTAATTCCACTTCTGCTTCAGTTACTGGCGTTTCTGTTAAATATATTGAATTTATTGACACCAATAAAAGTCTAACAACGTTAAGCGGATTGATAATCATATTCAAAGATGTTATATTTTGCTTTCTATTGCAATAAAAGAACAGTTTACACAGATATTATTACAACGAAAAGACTACACCGACTGTGAGAATTATGCTGCTACATGAACAATTTATATTAACTTATCAGAAATACGTCATCACATAATCTTATTTATTATTTATTTTAACGTATTAAAGATTTTATTGTAAAAATTATAACTTATCTGGAACACGTACACATAATCTTATCTTATGATTCATTTAACGTAAGATATAAAATTTGTTTATGCCAAATATTGCGACATTGGTATTCGCAAGATTCAATTAAAAAATAATTTATTATAAAATATAATTGTTTTTAATTTTTATAGAAGAAATTAAATATTAAAGAAATAATAAGAAAGCAGGGGGGTATATTTAAAAAATTCTTATTAATTATATTTAAAAATTTTTTTTTAAATCTAAATATACACAATACGCAGTTATAAATACATAGAAAACATAAATAAGAATTATACAAAAACATTTTTTATATATTTTATTGTTCGACGGTAATTACTTACGCACATAGCACGGATGAGCGTATATACGGGAGCGTTTATAATTAATTTTCGAAAATGATATTTCGTAACATAACTTTATTACACATGGTTGAATTTGGAAAAAAATAAGCTTTAAATTAGGTAAAACAAAATTTTTAATTTTGAAAAAAAAAATTAGGTGGTGAGGGTTTTTAAAAAAAAAAAAAAAAAAAAAAAAATTTTTGTTCATATAACTTTAAAGTACTCTTCAAGCCATTAAAATTTGTTGTACGTTTTTTCTTTATATCTCTTATAGTTTAGCAGATATTTGATCCTAAAGAAAAATACCGTTATTCTTTAAAGGGGTGTTTCACCCCTTAAAACTCAAATTGCGCACGTATAAAAAAATACGTGTCTTTTAGATTTGTGTATTTAACAACATATTTCAAGGAGAATCAAATCGGTTCCGGACAGTTGTGACATGTCCCTTGTAAGAATAACATATCGCACTTATTTTCTAGAATCAAATTGTAATCAGTTTTACTTATATGTATGTATGTTCAATGTGAACTTGCACCTTGAATAAAATATCACAGTTATTTTTCATGGTAATATATTATTACTAAATTTAGATAATATACACTTTACGTATGTTCACTTTGAACTGGCACCTTGAATAACATATCAGTTACTTTTCGTGATAATTTATTATTAGATCGTTTAAATTTTTGAGTGCCTTCTTTTGAACATGGCCTGACCTTTTCATTTTTATGATTTTTTTAGGATTCAAAATTTTTATATTTAGTAGTTCTACACCCCTCAAAAAATGGACTTTGATGGTGCAGGATAAGGAGACTTGTAGTGTCTTTTAAGGTCTTTTAGGGTTTGAACATGGCCGGAGACACTACCCGCGTCTCCTGATAATATTATATTATTTTTATTATATATTATTTTTATTATTTTTATTATTTTTATTATTTTTTTTATTATTATTTTTAAAAAATATTGTATAACCTATATAATTTATTATTGGTTTACACTAATAAATTTTAAAAATAATTTGTATTTTCTGCAAAAATAATAATACACATATTATATATATATAATTAAAATAATTATTATTTAGACTCGGCATTGAAAGGATTAAAGCCTGGTCTACAATAAGTCGTATGTCGGAACTTAACCGATGGTCCAATGAGAAAATTTTTTTTTCGATAACAAAATTTCCTCATTGAATCATCGCTATGTTACAATATCCGATTGAAACATACAACTATTATAGACCATAGACCTAAATAAAATAACAAATAAAAACTTGATGTGCCCGAGTCGAGGCATTTAAAATATAACATAATTTTCTAATAAAAGTGTTTAAAAAATTAATTTATCAAATCGATTTGTAGAGTAATAAATAAGATTTCTGTTTTACGTTATTTTATCTATACATGCAATTGCTTTAAAATTATCAAATTACGTATAACATTTTTACAAAACTGAGAAGATTAATTTCATCAACGGTCATATCACGTTGTTCAAGCACCAGTTCTTGTCCGATCACTGAAGTTAAGCAACGTTGAGCATGGTTAGTACTTAGATGGGGTGACCGCTTGGGAACACCATGTACTGTTGGTACTTTTTTTTACTTTAATTTAAATTATTATCAACAATAATATATATTTTTGGTTTCAATAAATTGTACATACATATTATGTACAATTTATTGAACATCTGTTTATTTGCCTTATAGCATTTTTAATTATTTTCGTAATTTTGCAATAAAACATTAATTTATAATTTTTATTTCTGTTATTTTAATTTTTATTTTACATAAAAAATAATCAAAGGTCAATTTTTATCAAAGTTTACTTTTAATTTGCGCGCGTATAATCTTAAACTAAAAAGCTAAGACAATATGATATATTTGAACTCTGCTGATGAAACTGATGAGTTCAAAATATTCTTCAACCAACTTGCGTCGAAAAATTGTGTACGAATGTAGTTATCTCTGCAGATACCTTTCAAAATTTTCATTTAGAAATTTAGAATTGTCTTTATTATTTAGTTTATCAAATTTCGGATTGCTATATAATAAATAACACTGTATAATAAATAAATTATATTCTAAATTATATTTCTGCATCTAAACATTTTATATTTCAAATTTCTAAGTACGTATAATTAAAAAAAATATGATTTAAAAAAACACAGTTGTAAAGAAAATTGTAAAGCGAGATCTTAAAAAATATATCATTCTCAAACTCTAATATTTAATACACGTATAATTGTAATACTTTACAATTATAATTTTACTTTTCTCCATTTAATTTCCATTTTTAATTACATTTAATTTCTATTTAATTTCCATTTAATGTAATTACATATAATTTTCATTTAATTTAATAATTTCCATGATATATATACTATATATATATATATATATATATATATATATCCCAGCGAGAAATGACCCATCATATCGATGTCTATAATTGACGTCGAAATCATTGACATTACATCGTATCGAAATAATGCTTGAAATTTGATGCTTATTTCGAAGTCTGAGCTCTATAACATTTTAAAGGAAAATATTTAAAATATTATTTAGCGAATTCATCGCCAGATTTTCAAATATAACAGATTTATATATGTTTTTAAAGACATTTGATATTGTGCATTATTTGGATATCAATATCGATGCTATTTCATCTTTTTTTAAAATCATTTTTTTTTAAACTATTATTATAAAATGTAAATATAAATAAAAAATTATGTTCTATATTAGACTTTAATAATGTAAAGATAATTTAATAATAATTACGCATTGCAACATAAACTTTTTATAGTCCCTTATTTTGACATACTCAAAAAAAAAGTTTTTATAATAGTAAAAATGTCTATTCTTAATATTTATCATTTTTTTTAAGAATTATAATTAATGATTATATTAACAAATTAAAAATAAACAACAAATTAAATATTAATATTAATTAATATTAGTATTTATATTATTAATATAAATAAAGATTTGATTATAAAAAAATAAATATTAAAATAAAAAGTAAATTTTATACATGATTATAATTTATATATTTTAATTCTGTTATTCGTATTATGCGAGTATTATAAATCAATATATATGTATATATATATATACAAATATTAGTTGAATTGCATTATCTAACAAAATGACAATTTTTAATCTATTTTACGAATAGTATTGAACACAATGAATGTAAATAAATGAATTTAACTTCCCAGCCAGAAATGATATCGAATCGACGTCGATTCGACAATGAATTGACGTCGATTCATCGTTGAATCAATGCCGATTAGATAAATAGATGTCGAATTGACATCAATTCGAAGTCAATTTTCGATTTTTATATTAAAAAGATCCCAGTGAGAATCATTAGTTAAAAAGACGTCAAATCAACGTCTTTTACACCAAATTTGGTGTTTCTCACTGGGATGGATATTAAAAAAAATTATATATACAGTTTATTAAACCTCTATTAAACTTTTTCGACAAAAAATCTTTTTCTTTTTTATTTCGAAGAAGCAGCATCTTATTGCAAAGGGCAATCTTGTAGAAATCAATTAGATCTACAAGTTCAAGTTGTAATAGTTTAATAATTAATAGTATATTATAATACTGTGGGATCCGCGAAAAAGAATCGGGCCTTCGGGTGACTAGACCGGACTCGAACCCGGAACCTTCCGCTTGCCGGGCGACTGCTCTAACCATTAAGCTACCTAGGCCCTCTGCCTAACCTTCTCGCATCACCCACTTACGCGTTATGGAGGAGTCCCGATCCTACACTCGGCCGTCCTGCATTGACATTCGCCCTCGAATGTCGCCACGCGCTAGTGCCACTGGGTTCTTGGGCCTCTTTCCCACCCCCAGCCAACACCCGCAATCGTCTCTCAACTCGTTTTTGCCTCGTGTAGACCGAATCCTGCCTCCATCCCGGACGAGTCCCCAAATGTGGGATCCGCGAAAAAGAATCGGGCCTTCGGGTGACTAGACCGGGACTCGAACCCAGAACCTTCCGCTTGCCGGGCGACTGCTCTAACCATTAAGCTACCTAGGCCCTCTGCCTAACCTTCTCGCATCACCCACTTACGCGTTATGGAGGAGTCCCGATACTACAATACCTTATCTTTGATTAATACATTTCGACAAAAATCAACTAATAAAAACTGTCAAAAATATTTTAATCCACTTTAAAATATTAGAACATATTACTTTTACTTTTGTAACACATTATTAATATGAAAATTTAATTAGGAGATATGCATCTTAAAATAATTGTTTTCTTTTAAAACATTTTAATTGAAATATGTGATATAATAAAAGGCCAACTTAACGAGCTTATATGCTATTAATTGAAAAATTTATTTATTAATTTACGTCATACTATACAAAAGTTAAGATAAACGTTTCGACTGTACGACAGTCTTTTTCAATATCCTAATAATATGTTAAAAAATTAATTTAGTCATATCGACCTTATTATAAATACAACAATTATGAGATTATATGACGAACGCAGTACAAAATTCATGTTTGTTGGCATGAGTTAGAGCGTCAGATGCTGTTATATTATGTAACGACATTTTTTGTCACGAACATAACACTTTTTTTAAAAAAAATTATTTCTTTTTACTTAACATAATCACAATGTGTACTTTTTTAAAAAACAAATCGATATCTGTCGATATCTATCTCATAATTGTTGTATTTATAATAAGGTCGATATGACTAAATTAATTTTTTAACATATTATTAGGATATTGAAAAAGACTGTCGTACAGTCGAAACGTTTATCTTTTTGTATAGTATGACGTAAATTAATAAATAAATTTTTCAATTAATAGCATATAAGCTCGTTAAGTTGGCCTTTTATTATATCACATATTTTAATTGTATACGAGCCGAAGTTTAATTTATAAAATATATATATTTTAATTGAATATTAACTTACTAATTAAATTTTGAATTATTAATTTGTTAAAATAATTAAACAGCAAAATGTTTTAAAATATTTTAAATAATACATTATACTATCTTAACTTTTCGATTATTTTCAATTTTATTCCATTTTACAAATCAAAATTTTACAAAATCTAGTCAATGCATGTTTTTCTTTCTAACTGAAAAACTATTATATATAAAATCGAAATTACTAAATCACAAATTTAATAATGACGTCCGCTCATAAAGTAAGTACAAGGATAGAATTATAATCGATGTTGTAGAAAAGGGGCAACAATAATATATTTCGAGACTTTCGCGAAAGAATTTTGAGATATTCGAGAATCAATAACATGCCTTTTATATATGTATATAAAGAAGGATATATATATATATATATATATATATATATTTATATTTTTATCTACTAAATATTGCGTAATACAATATTTTTCCCTTAAATAATTTTTTAATATTGAAGAATATGTGAAACATGTGATTATATCTATGTGTATATACAATTATAAAACAATATTTTAGAATAATATACAAATTTAAATAATTACTTACAATTCGAATTTAGTTTTTTTTTAGATTTTATATTCAAAACAAGTGACAATTTATGATTCTGTTCATCAAAGAGAGCATATTATTTAATATTAATTTTAAATTAAATTGAGGAATAAAAATGTTTCATAACAAAATTTAATTTATATTTTAAATACAATCAGTGCCGGTTTTAGCAACATTGGCGCCCTGGGCAAGATTATCGTGGCGCCCATTCAATTTTCGATATTTTTACTAGTCTAAACGGATATAAACGAATGCACGCATATAAAAATTCAAAAAACTTTCCTTTAGCTTTACCCAGAGCTAACGACGTGGACGTAGAAAGTTTTTGTAGTTCCTTTTTTGCTTTTGTTTTTTTATATATTTATATTTTTTTATTTTTTGTATTTTTTTGTATTTTATATACTTTTATTATTTCGGGTTTTTTAGAGGACAAAGCTTAAACTAGAGTTTTTGAGAGATTACGGAAGGCGCCCGCGTGATGAGGGAGTCGAACGTCAAGCGTGGCGATGAGGATCCGCACAAAGCGGAGAACGCGATAGCCATGATAAATACAGATGTGAGACAAAAGAATCAAAAGATATACAAAAGTATAGAGAGCATGTCAGGGTATAACACAGTGAGGAGATATAGGTACCTTTGCATACTAGGGGGCATTAGAGTTCCTCTAATAAGAGTCGCGACATCTTATTAGAGGGACTCTATGGGGCACCGGGCAGCAGCGCCCCTACAGATCCGGCGCCCCGGGCAGTCGCCCCACTGCGCCCTACCCTAAAGCCGGTACTGAATACAATGTACATAATTTTTAAGAAAAAATATGTTAGAAATAACGCATTTTTCTTTAAACTCTTATAATTATTTATTAAAACAATTTGTTGATTATTGATTATATTTTTAAATCCTATATTTTATATAATAACTGTATATATTGCGGTATAGTTTCAGTTATGAGTAACGGATGCTGAATGCATGAATGTATAGTATTATAATAGTGAATTTTACCTGCACATAATACAAAGTGGACACAAATGTTCCAGATATTTTCTAAAGGCTCATATTATAATAGCTCGTGATTGCATCCTGTACAATGCCGAGCAGAACGCATAAAAGTAGAAAGTGTTTAGTGCAAAACGAAACGTTGTTGCATGCATACACAACTCAATAATAAGTTAATAATATAATTTTGCAAGAAAAGAGAACATATATATTTGCTTATACTACTATAAACGTAATATGTAAATATGAATTCGCGCAATATCAGTGCTCTTGTTTTGATATGGTTGTGTTTTATTCGTGAAGCTATTACTGCCCGTGCAAGTCAGTGCAATGATATTTTACATTATATTTTTATATAATCATATAACATATTTTTATATATAATTATTAAAACAGTAGATTTTTTAAATATTTTAGTAAATTAAAAAATTTTTCTAGTTATCTAGGTATTTATAAATATTTATTAATATTAAAGTATTGAACTTGGGTAGAAACAAAACTTTCGTAACTAATATGTGTATATATAAGTCAAAGTTAAGAAAGTTTTACTTCAAAAAATACACCTTTTAGATGTTTTGGATTTATTTTATTATGTGAGCCCTAAATTTAAATAAAAATGCTAATAAATGAAACATTTTATTAGATATTGCTGCATCCAGAGGACTTCTGATTTATAGAACGATCTCGGTTACTCAACAATCGTGCAAGTGCTCGATGTCCTTTTCCTGTTCTTGTTGTCAAAGTGTGATAATCCTATATACTAAAGCGAAGAAAGATTGTAAGTTATTAAAAAAATTAAAGTTGATACATTATTTAATAAAAAAATACGGAACTTCTTTTCTTCTCGTCGAAGATGTAATTTGGCAAAAAGTTATTATGTATACATAGTATATAATTTTTAAAATAATTTTTTAAAAGATAAATATCTTTATTCTTATGCTTAAAAAAATATATTTGTAAGTAAATTATATTTGAAAATATAAATTACTTACAAAACTGCACTTGAATAATGGATAAAATGTTCTTTAAAAATGTAAAATTTTGAAGATACAGAAAGAGACAGAGTCGGCAATCTTTTTTCACTGTAATCGTAAGAAAATTAAATTTTCTTATATTTAAATTTTTTTTCTTATAATTATAGTGATTTTATAAAGAGAAATTTTTCAATTTATTGTATATTTGCAAGAAATACATTTTATTTTTTTCATTAAGCAGGTAAATGTTTTATAATTAAAATAAATATATATAAATAAATAAATATATAAATATAAATACACATAAATAAATATATATATATATATATATATATATATATATATAATGTATATATATAAATATATTGCTTTCTATGTTGCAGTATGTGTGAATTTCACTTATCAGAGAAATGGATTGAACGTAGACGTTGCGTTGAGTTCGGACACAATCAGTACCAGAACAATCACGAGTGAGTGATTTCGATTAATATCTCGCTGTGCAATAATATTGGCGGCAGTGTTTGCTGTTATCTAAATAAAATTACATAGATGATCATCTATATATAGATGAAATTTTGGCGTCATCTTATTTTTATATAGATAATAAAAATATATATTATCTATATGTGTGTGCATTTTAGATGAAAAAAGGATTATCTTCACTAAATTATTCAAATAATTTGATTTAGAATCATAGCACATAAAAATAATTTATTAGTAGAACTTAAGCAATAAAAATTGATAAATAAAAGTATAAATATATTTTTATAGTCCTTTTATAATTTACATTTTTTATAACTGTGTTTACATAAGCGGTCTTAAAAACATTATCTACAAATTATCTAGATGAATCGCCATATAATTTTATCTTTTATCTATATATATTTAAAATAAAATAATCTTTATCTTATCTAAGATGAATTTACATATTTTCATCTCATCTTTATCTAGCTTTTAAAATCATCTATAAGTACAACACTGTGGCAATAAATAAACACACAATTTTCTTTATTAAAAAGCAAAACAATAGAAAGATTTCACACATAATATAGAAACTGAAAGAGAGAAACAATTGTTATATAAGCGCGGCTTTATATACTTTGCAAATTTATTTTGCAGACTTCAGACCGTTACAGTTTTGCGTGAACGTTCCTGGTTGCCTATTTTCGACCGCATGTATCAACATTTTAGAGTTGAAGCAATTTCCTACGTAGGTGTCCAAAGATTACAATTTTTACCAAAATGACTTCATAGAAGGTGGCCTATTTTAATTAACGTAGTCGAATATTGCTGAAATTATGATTAAAATATTTAATTGCTAGTTTATACATACTTTTCTTCAAATAAGCACTATGTGATTTTTTTACCACAATTAATTTCTTTCATATTTTGTATAAAAGCATTGAGGTAAATAAGAAAATAAATATTTTACGGAAATATTTTATAGTTTATATAAAATTATCTCACATTTTTGAAGCACAAACTCTTAGAAAATATTTACTTTTTGGCCATTTTACATTTATAACTTTTTATACTAAATATTGCAAAAAAATAAATTTATATATAAAAAAATTAAGTTGTTCTATTATTTAAAATTAAATCAATCTTCTCAAGTAACTTTGAAAAACGACCTTACTTAAAATTCAAGATTATCAACTTTTTTCCCTTTCAAAACCTTTTGACTTCTGTATGAAATATTTTCTCGTTACAGTCATAATTTCAGTAATATATATTTGATTATATTAATTAAAATCAAACATCCTGTATTGGCAAATTTATTGTCATATTAATGAGAAAAAATCCAAAATTGTTTAAATAAAATTTTTATTAGTTTAATTTACAATTCTTAATTATTTTTATTATTTTACTAAATCTATCAACATATCTTGCTTCTATTTAGACATTTATATTGCTTGCAATTTTTTATTTTTCGTGTAGATCTATCACTGCTTGCCTTCGCCTGGACATTTATGCCACGAAACAACTTTGGCAGATCAATTATAATTGTATAAGTGTATCAATGGAGTTGCCGATGATGCCCGTCAATAACACGACGAGAATGGCAGACGGGAAAATGTCCATGGCAGGAAATGAACAGCCATCGATGACAGAGTCAACGACGGCAGAAAAAATGATGACTATGCAAACATTGACAACAAATGGAATGGCAGAAATGGGAGGAATAAGTGATATGAATATGACGGAACTTATGTTGGATGAAATAATCGATTAATATATAAAAAGGATTTTTAGAAAAGATCAATAGAAATCTATCAATGAAGATATAATTGTCGCGTAAATGACAATTGACAAGAAAAATTTGAAAATTTAATTTTAAAGTTAAATATATACAAGGTGTCTGACATAAGGTGTCACATCGAAAATATAGAAGTAAATCTTGTTATTTGGAGACAATTTTTCCTCAGCAAAAATATTGAGGATTATCAATAATTTTCGAGTTATAAAGCGATTGAAAATAAAGGATTTTTCGCAAACTATAAGCCTTGTGGGAATAAAATAAAATATTAACAAAACCACATTCTTCAATCAATATGTCAAGTAAAGTTTACTTTAATAAAATTTTAATTTAAAGGTTTAGTTATAAAGATACATGATGGCAAATATTGGGAACATACAAAAAATGATGGCCTCTCTCGACATTTTGCTAAGGAAAATCTGCTTGTATATTTTCGGTATGACACTTTATGTCAGACACCTCTATATATATATGTTAATGTGGTATCTTATACAATTGTACAAAATTTAAAAACAACATTGACCGTCCCGAACGTGAAAGATAATATAGTTATTTTTGCACTTTTTTCCATATATATATATATATATATATATATATATATATATATATTAATTAGAACAAACAAAAAATTAAAGAAAAACGGATATATAAGTTAGAAAATAAGTTACTTAGGAATAAATATAGGGGAGACCGGGGCGAAGTCATCATTACAGTTATCTTGAAATCTAATATGTTATGTGAACTCGTTGTTAATATTATAAACGCTATTTATGATGTCCACATGACCAACAGAATTTAGTAAAGTTATATACCATGTTGTGATTTTGATTACAACAAACGTATTTTCAGTAGTCAAAAATTAAATTTTTTGCAGATCGAAAATTTTTAATATTAAAAGTTTTCTTAAATCTGTAGATAAATGATTTTAAAGAGTAATGTTTGCTGAACAGAAATCCAGTGCAGTTTTTTTATTTTTGTTTATTTCTAATATTTTATGAACGACTAAACGTGAAATCTGTGTCTGGGATGAAGTCGTCACCAAATCACAGCAACGACTTCACCCGGATGATTTTCCGTTGCAAATGTCATTGTTTTTTTCTATTGCAAAAAAAAAAAGACGCGCACGTATTATTGCAAAACGACTCCTGTCGACAAGGAGCAACTGAGGAAGGCAGTTCTTGCAGTAAAAAAAGATAAAATTAAAATTCAAACAGCCGCAAAACAATATGGATTTTCAAGAACTATGTTAAATGACTGGCTGAAGAAGAAGAATAATAATGAAGTAGCACACTTAAAAAATAAATGCTAAAAAAAATTAATAAATGTTTAAATTTAATAAATGTCAAAATAAATAAATGTTGTAATAAATGTTTAAATTTTTCTATTAAAAATGATTAATAAAATATACTTTATTGTTTTTCATGGTCGAAATTACGTATTTTTATTTAAAATCTAGTTTAAGAATGAAGTGACCACTCTGCCCCGGCGATTTTGAAAATTAAATTTTTACACCTTTGTTATTTTTACTCTATACTGATTGAACAAAGTGATGTAGACCAAAAATACCCAAAAACATAGTCAAAGAGAGATTCATACTTTACAAAGGTACACTACATTCCATTAAAATTATTTATTTTGTTGTTAAAAACCGGTATCGAAAAAAAGGTGACAACACCGCGGTCTCCTCTACTAGTAAAAAAGTCGATATTATTGAGCGTTTTGTTTTAAAAATACAATAATAAAAAGACTTTTAACGATTATTCGACGTGAAAGAGCCTGAAGGAGATATGATTTTATAGTGTAGATAATATTTGTTTTCTATATTATGACAGAAAAAAAAGAACGTATTATGGATTGTCAGTGTATAGAGAATATAGTTATTATTATTATAAAACTAAATGTGTGAGATTATTTCAACAAAAATTTGACCGAAAATTGCATCTGCGACTGAATTACAAACGATTAAGCAGAAGATTTCAATAAAAGAGACTTGGATCATAGATCACACAAAAGGTTAGATACAATAATATGTAAACTTTAACAAATATGTTACACATTGCATTTCCAATAGTGAAGAACGGAATTATTTATTTGGATTATATTGTTCGAGAAACAATTATCTTAAATGACGATTACAATTGTATATGGATTTGCAATTGTTGCAAAAAGAAAAGTAATGGCAGAATGTTAAAAAAATAATTAATAATAAAGGAATAATATGATAGAAAATTAAAAATCTAAAAGAAAGTGAATGATTAATTTGATAAGAGTAAAAGAAACAATGAATAATATAGAAATAAACTAAATATAATTGTAACATAATTTTAATTAAATTATGATTGATACTGATGTCTATTAAGTAATTTTATATATTTATATATAAATATATATAATAATATTATAATAATATGAATTATAAAAAATAAATCTTTTTTATCATTATGGAGTTAAATACTTATTGTGTAAAATTGATCAAAAAATGATTTATTGCCAATTATCAATTATTATCAATCAATGTATTAAGAAATTGACAGCACAGAAGCAATGAAAGCTGCATGTCTATAAATTATCAAATGCAGAATTTTATTGAATATTCATAATTAAATAATGCCATAATATAAAATTATATAACACTTTATTACTATGAACTGCGATACAAACAAGTCATCGTTTCCTCTCATACTTCCACTTATAAATAGGAGCAGCATCTTTTGAACCAGGTTTTACTAATTTTGGCTTTTGGCTTTTTTTGTCCTTCAACGCCCTGCGCATTTCCAATTTTTGTTGCACGATTGTCAACTCGCGTTCTCTGTGAATCCTTTTCTCCAGTTCTTTGTAAGCCATGTGCTTTTTCTGCTCGATTTTAGAAATAGTTTTGTCATCCAATTCTGGCAGCTTCATATTTTTAATCACACTCAACCTTGGTCGATTGGAACGTCTGGACAAAAGTGCTGGATGTGTATCAAATCTCTTGGCAAGATCAAAATTCTCTATTTCTGTAGCGTCATCCACGAAGAAGGTGTGTTGATTCTGTATTTCATTGACTGCATCGAGCATGTGCAACTGGCTCTGCATTTTGTCTATCTTCTTCGCTTCAATATTCCTCTTGTACGCTATGTATCTGATGTCCTGTGTATTCATCAACATTAACTGTTCAGGTGTGTGCTTATCTGCCTTCTCCTTCTCTCTATGAACACCATTCACTAATTGAGAGTTAATCATATGAAAATGAAATTCATCTGGATTTTTGTTCAGAGCGCGTTTCCGTAGAAGCTTGATCGTTGCTTGCTTCTCCTGAAAATTCCGGGCTCTGGCAATCCAGTCCTTTTTTTTCTCCAATAGCCCAAGATGCTTGCGCTCTTCTGGCTGATGACGTTCTCGATGGATTTTCTGGCCCGCCTTTGCCGCTTTTTTCCACGATGACAGTTTTATTGTGCTCAGATAATCTGGAAAGGAGTGCGTATTAATATCTTAAAAATTCATAATATACAGCATATCGGGGGAATAAATTCGTCAAGTCAAAATATATCGAAAATACAGAATGACAAAATTATGTTTGAGTTTTAAAAAGCAATTGCTTTAATAGACAGGCTAACGTTGCAGCAAGAAATTCTCTTTTAAATCGTGCTAATTCGTGCATTCAAGATATTGGATTATTTTAAGACCTTATATAATTTCAACCTTTTGTTATCTATTTATTAGTCAATTTATGTTATGGTTTTCAACTTAAACAAAAATAAATTTTACTCCAACTAAATTTTTTGATTATTTAATTGTAACTCTTTAAAGATTTAATATTTAACTGGTAAGAATTTTCCTTTATTGATTTCCCGTATGTCTTAGCGCTTATTACTATTATTATAATTGATTTTAGTACACCTGAAGAGGACCAAAAATCATGATCGAAATATGGTGTTTGTAAGATTGATTTAATAAATCTAAATTAGCCAGCATTGGTCATAATTATTTATTCTCTTTATTTTCTTTAATGAAGTCTGAAACGTAATTTTGTCATTATTTATTTTCGATTTATTTTGAGTTGAGGAATTTATGCTCCAGAGATGCGTGATTTATGATACACCTTGTATATACAAAATTGTAGGACATCTAATAAAACATTGTATATGAAACATACTACTGAGAAATAATTCTGTATTTTTATTTTTAGTATTTATTTAATAAATTTGATAGCAAATAAAATATCGATAAAAGAGTTCTGCTTTTATTGTAATAATTATAACTTACTTTTTAATATTCACTGAACAAATTGCTATTGTTTTTTTTGTCGATTAATAATAGACGTGATCACTATATAACTTCACATTCAACAATTGTATCGAATTGTAGTTTAATCGTTGCATAAGTTGAGTTACAATTATTTTACTTCTTTTTTTTTAGGTTAAAATGGCATTGGATGGCTAGCGTGTTTTCGTTTCATATTCCATATTCCATGTGTTCGATTCAATCGACCATAAACTATATCAGAGAGAAGCCTGAGAGAGGCCATGCCGGCGATTTTCGTGGGACGCTTTAAAAAGCCGTACAGCAGCGCCGTGCATCCACTTTTAGGAATTGGAACTACGTAGCCACATTCATTTACATCCACTTTTCGATTTGTGGTTCGCGTCCGTGCTAAATGCATTTTACTTTTCGAGTAATAAAATCTAAAATCATTTTTAATGCATATGTCCAAACATTGTATATTCATAAATTATAGGTAAAACATATATAGGAAATACATTTCATATTTATATAAATAAATTAATAAATATACATACATATATTTTTTTATGCGATATTTTTTATTTTAATATATATATTATCAGAGAGAAAGATGAGAGCGGCCAGGCCGGCGTTTTGGCTGTTACCGTTTTTACGGGACTGCTTGAAGCGCCCCTCGCACCCGTTTTTAATATCGGAACTAACTGCACACCCATTTTCTGGCAGGGTCGATAAAGTTTGTATTTGGTGCGAGTCCGTGCTACGCCCATAATTTTCGTGTTAACACAGTATCACGTATTCATTCTGTATATGTGCGATCTTTTCTCTTTATATATATATATATATATATATATATATGTATTTATATATTTTGTATAAAAACTAAAATATAATTATTAAAATATATATATATATATGTATATGTGTAATGAAATATATAAATCTTATTTTAATTAAAATAAAAAGAACGATTAATTGTTCGACCACCTGGATTTTGGAATGTAATTTTTAATATATATTATATTATATTTAATATTTATCGCCGCTTCTATTAATATGAAGTGCAATGTCAACGTGCAATAATGTACAATTATTTAAAGTTTCCATGCCTAATGTATCATGCCGGTATAAAAGAACGTCAAGTAGCATGCGTAGCCGAGCAACTAAGATGACGAGCTGAAATCGTGGACATTTCAAGTTCAAACCCCTGCCTTTTTCAGATTTTTTTTCACTTTTTTCAAATAAGTTATTATGTGTATAAATGTGTAATAATCAATATATCATTATTTGATAATTTTTTTTGTAATGGAACAAAATAAATTATTTTTTACTTCTGCAAGGAATTTAATTATTAATGCAAACGCCCACACACATAATTTAGATATTCAATTTTTTTTAGTTCAAATGTTTCTTGCAATCTGTATACGACAATCAGTCCACTCGCTGTGCCACAGATTGCATCGCATAATACGCTCAGAGTTATAATACGATAGAGATCGCTTTACGCTGTTTTTCCTTGAAATAAATAAATTTTACGTGTTGTGTACGCGTGTTTAGTATATTTGTTTCTTTCATATTAATTTTAACTATAATTAGTTTTTTAATTAAGATTATTTTAGTGTTAGTTGTTTATTTGTTAGTGTCCTGTTTTCTTTAATTTCGCATTTTTTAATTTTCTTTTTTTTTTGGTGTTGGTGCTAATTATTATTTTTATTTTACAATGTCGAGTAAACACCGGTTTTACGATAAATGTGTGTATTTAAATTGCACAAATATTAGGACAAAAGATGGAAAACGTTTATTTCGATTTCCATTACAAACGGGTGCGAGACATGATTTATGGTTACGCAATAGTGGTGAGTTTATAAAATTGATTTACTTATTTATATCAATATATAATATATATTGATATGATATATGAAACAAATATATATATATATTCTTTGTTTTTTTTAATAAAATATGTCAGATATTATGTATGTTTACGTATGGATTACGTTGAAGTGTTTCTTTGCCGCGTTTTTCTGATCTCGCCGAACGGTTCGCGAATCCTGTGCGAATAAAAAACGATGCGCGTGTGTGTGTGCGTGCGATTGTGATGATCAGTTTCAGTTCGTCTTCAACGCTTGACGAGAGAAGAGGTCCCGAACTGCTGTAAGTTTATAAAAACATATTTTTGTATAACACATTAGAACGATTTTATATTATTTTTTTTGTCTAGAAAACGTTATATTAATAACCGTTATGAAAACGATCTCGACGACGGTCGTCACCGGCATCGTCGCCGTCGTCAAGATCGTTTTCATAACGGTTATTAATATAACGTTTTCTAGACAAAAAAAATAATATAAAATCGTTCTAATGTGTTATACAAAAATATGTTTTTATAAACTTACAGCAGTTCGGGACCTCTTCTCTCGTCAAGCGTTGAAGACGAACTGAAACTGATCATCACAATCGCACGCACACACACACGCGCATCGTTTTTTATTCGCACAGGATTCGCGAACCGTTCGGCGAGATCAGAAAAACGCGGCAAAGAAACACTTCAACGTAATCCATACGTAAACATACATAATATCTGACATATTTTATTAAAAAAAACAAAGAATATATATATATATTTGTTTCATATATCATATCAATATATATTATATATTGATATAAATAAGTAAATCAATTTTATAAACTCACCACTATTGCGTAACCATAAATCATGTCTCGCACCCGTTTGTAATGGAAATCGAAATAAACGTTTTCCATCTTTTGTCCTAATATTTGTGCAATTTAAATACACACATTTATCGTAAAACCGGTGTTTACTCGACATTGTAAAATAAAAATAATAATTAGCACCAACACCAAAAAAAAAAGAAAATTAAAAAATGCGAAATTAAAGAAAACAGGACACTAACAAATAAACAACTAACACTAAAATAATCTTAATTAAAAAACTAATTATAGTTAAAATTAATATGAAAGAAACAAATATACTAAACACGCGTACACAACACGTAAAATTTATTTATTTCAAGGAAAAACAGCGTAAAGCGATCTCTATCGTATTATAACTCTGAGCGTATTATGCGATGCAATCTGTGGCACAGCGAGTGGACTGATTGTCGTATACAGATTGCAAGAAACATTTGAACTAAAAAAATTGAATATCTAAATTATGTGTGTGGGCGTTTGCATTAATAATTAAATTCCTTGCAGAATTAAAAAATAATTTATTTTGTTCCATTACAAAAAAAATTATCAAATAATGATATATTGATTATTACACATTTATACACATAATAACTTATTTGAAAAAAGTGAAAAAAAAATCTGAAAAAGGCAGGGGTTTGAACTTGAAATGTCCACGATTTCAGCTCGTCATCTTAGTTGCTCGGCTACGTATGCTACTTGACGTTCTTTTATACCGGCATGATACATTAGGCATGGAAACTTTAAATAATTGTACATTATTGCACGTTGACATTGCACTTCATATTAATAGAAGCGGCGATAAATATTAAATATAATATAATATATATTAAAAATTACATTCCAAAATCCAGGTGGTCGAACAATTAATCGTTCTTTTTATTTTAATTAAAATAAGATTTATATATTTCATTACACATATACATATATATATATATATTTTAATAATTATATTTTAGTTTTTATACAAATTATATAAATACATATATATATATATATATATATATATATAAAGAGAAAAGATCGCACATATACAGAATGAATACGTGATACTGTGTTAACACGAAAATTATGGGCGTAGCACGGACTCGCACCAAATACAAACTTTATCGACCCTGCCAGAAAATGGGTGTGCAGTTAGTTCCGATATTAAAAACGGGTGCGAGGGGCGCTTCAAGCAGTCCCGTAAAAACGGTAACAGCCAAAACGCCGGCCTGGCCGCTCTCATCTTTCTCTCTGATATTATATATCTTTTATATGAGACATTTAAATTCGTATAAATTATTATATATTAAAATCTCCGGATATTCATCGAAAGCGAGAGAAAGAGAGAGAACAAATAAAGAACAAAACGAGATGATATTAATTGTCACAGTTTCACAGTCTTTTCTTACCCAAGATTTTTTTCATTTATAGTATTTTACGAATATACGTATATACACATATATATATATATATATATATATACATGTATAATATATATGTTAAAATGAAAAATATTGCATAAAAAATATATGCATATATTTGTTAATTTATTTATGTAAATACGAAATATATTCCCTATATATGTTTTACCTATAATTTATGAATATAAAATGTTGGACACGTGCATTAAAAATGATTTTAGATTTTATTAATCAAAAAGTGGATGTATTTAGCACGGACGTGAACCACAAATCGAAAAGTGGATGTAAATGGATGTGACTACGTAGTTTCAATTCCTAAAAGTGGATGCACGGCGCTGCTGTACGGTCTTTTAAAGCGTCCCACGAAAATCGCCGGCATGGCCTCTCTCAGGCTTCTCTCTGACTATATATATATATTTCAATCACACAGATACAATCATAAAATTCTTATGATTCAGTGCTGCTATCTATGCGTATGAAATGATCAGCTGATTAAATTAAATGGATATACATTTTAATTTTTAAAAAATAAGTATAGAAATTCCAAATTATATATATATTTATATATGTTAAATAATATAAATCAATATTGTCGGAAAAATATGAAACTTTGATGTTATATTTTTAATGATATAATTTTTACATTTATTTCAATATTTATGAAAGAGATAATATATACAAATAAAAAAAACATTTCATAACATATCCTTTTCTTCAAATAATAATAATTAAGCAAGATATATTCCAAGATCTAAAGTAATTTATTTTTAATATTTTCTGTCAAACACTACACTATATCATTTCAATTTAATTTTCAAACGTTTAATATATAAAATGCGTAATATATCATATACATATATAAATACTTGTAACACGTCGCAACTTTTAAATAAAAAATTCTTTTCGATTATACTCTGTAATAGAATTAATATAACAAAAAATTAATTGGATCAAAAAATTATTTAAACAAAATTTTAGACATCATTTCACAAAATATACATTCTGACTGAGAGATATTTCTCTTAATTCGTCTAATATATTTGCAAACATATACACTTTATATTAAAAAAAAAAAAAAACAGAAAAAAGAGATTATTCGGTTTGCGTAGACTGATGTGCTCGCGCAGGAAGCGGAAGAACCGTATCGCCTACCGTCAGAGATCCTTGACTGAAGACCTGTACTCCACTAGATGATGTCGAGTGATTGTTTCGTGTTCGGTTTCGCATTCGATTGATCGGTTGACGTCCTTTGATCATGGTGTACCATCCCTTTTGACGTTTCGCTAACGGGCTTTGGATATCCACGATGATCGAATCTACTCGTGAAGACACCTCAGCATTTTCGCGGGCTCGTTTGGTAGGACGAAGCTGGATGCTGGACGAGGCGACGTTGACAGACGATTCCTGCGATGTCGATGTCGATTCCGCGACGATTTTCCGTTGTTCGATCACTTCGGTCTTGTTCGTTGAAATTCCCAAGCCTAGAATTGGGATTCAAGAGAGAAATTTTCAACGATTCTAACTTTCTAGAGAGGAATTGTGTGCAAATGGGAATTCTTTTATATACAGAATGTCTCAGAATTATTGTATAGTCTGCTGTTAATGGCATCGGTTTCTTATAGGATTATTTGAAGACAATTTTTCCTCTTGTCAGTGAAAATGTTGAGGCATCAATAATAATTTTTGAATTATAAGCTTTAAGTTATTAAAAATAAAGAGATTTTACAAACTAAGTATTGTGGAAATAAAATATTAATAAAATTACATTCTTTAGTTAATTTCAAATAGAGTTTACATTAATAGAATTTTTATTTAAAGGCTTAGTTACAAAGATATATGATGGAAAAAATTGGGAACATGCAAAAAAATATCGATATAAATTATAAATAATACAGTCAGTCTTATGTTAAGTATATGCAGTTATGTCAATTTATGTGTGATGGCCCTAACTTACCGGAGAAACTTTTCAGGGCGTACTTCATGGCTTGCGCGACGACTGCGAAGAATCCGTTGTTACTTGTATTGTTCCTAACGTTCCGCATAGATAATGAAGGAGATGGTACGATTTGTCGATTATCTGTTGTCGCATCTTTTGTGGAATAGCTCTCGACATTCGAGATACTCATCTCCATTTTCGTAACAGACTTGTTACGCAAATGAACAGCATTAGTAGATTCAACCAAAGAAGATTGATTCGTCGATGCAAGTTCCTGTAGCTTCTTCAGACTCGAATCAATTAGGGGCATCAGATCCGTACTCAATCCTCCCGAATTGCTTTCCATCAACACGGTTATCAGTATCCTGTTGGTATCTTGTAGATGACGCGGGTCCGATGATGGGCCCCTGTCGTTTATTTCAGGATTTCGATTCTCCTTCTCGGTGTTCTTCTTCGTGTCATTTTGCACGATTTGCGTGCCAATTGTAGAATTCTGTAGAGGTTTTACGAAGGAATACTTTTTAAGAGACTCTACCTGACTGTCTTTTGTATTCTTTATGTCTTCCGCGATCTTCGTCGTGTTGTTCTTCGCTTTTACATCACTTATGTCTTTTGTGTTCTTCACGTTTGGCGTACTCAAGATTTCATTAGCGTCGTGAAAGTTTTCCTCCGCCGATGTGTTCAACACGATCTTCACGCAAGACTTATTTATCGAGCTTTTGCATTCCGGCATAGTTTCATGTTGATCGGAAAATCTCACTTTCTTCACAACATCCAGCGTCTTGTCCGACTCCTCGCAGATGACGTCCGATAATATCGGCAATTCCAGGCTGCAGCCCTCAGGTTTCGTCAGATTCATATCTACCGGCTCATCTACAGTTATCTTCTCGGTCTCGTCTCGCTCTTCCATGATATTTAGCTTTCTGCCGGAATTACTTCTGATGAGCTCGTCCTTGTTGGCGGTCCTGAAGGGCGTCGTCTCGTCCTCGTTCGAGATGTGGGAGAAGCTGAAAAACTCGGTGACACTGATGAAAATATCGTTGTTCTGTGATTTTTGTGCGTTGATCGACGATGGCGAATTTGTCTTGGGCGTCTTCAGGCTGAAATACGGCACGCAGGGTGTCTCGAAGGTGGCCTTCTGGCCAAGCATCGGCGTGCTGGTCTTTCGGTAGATCTCAGGCGGCGTGTACCCGTTATTGCAATCGGTCATAAAACACTGCTTCAGCTTCTGCTCGAGACCTATCGGCGACGTCAACGAATGTTGAGACCACCACTTGCACTTGCCTAAAGTTTACTCAGAAAAAATATATAAATAAATATCCAATAGATATATACAGGGCGAGTTCTTCAAAAAGAGGAGGTTTTATTAATATTTTAAAACTATTCACTCAACTATTAATTTTACAAAAAAATAAAATAAAATATAAAAAAATTTCTAAAGAAATAATTAAGCTTTCTAATGCATATTTTTAGGTGTTCATATTCCGGTCGATTACAAAATTGTAATAAAAAAATGAAGAAAAGTTGTTAGTTTCATTCCCTTATCTTTCCATATCGTTATAACAATATGGAAAGGTTAAATAAAAAATATTAATTAATATCCTTTTTACTAATGAAAAATATCTACCAAATTTCATTTTTTTAACTTGTTCTTGAGAAAAAATTAAAAACTTAATTTTTATCTCTCTCTTAAGAGGAGGTGTACTCTTCAGAGAATGATATGTCTATAATTAATGTATAAAGAGTGTATATAAGAGCCAATCGCGGAAGACAGTGCGTTATCCTAACGAAACTAAATTTTTTCGTTAGAATTAAATATCTGTGCACAAGGCACCAAATTTTACTTGGTCACGGCCAAGATTTTAAAATATGAAATAATCTCATTTTTGAGATTTAATTTCAATAATCCTTTAACCCCCCTACGGAAATAAATAAATAAATGCAAGAGAAAAATATAGATCCGAAAGTCGCTGAATCGGGAAGAGTGCATATATTTATATGAAAAACTCCTTCTTTTAATTTTATAAATAAAGAATCATTCTTAAAATTTTTCGCACTTGTTTAGAAACACCTGTATATAAGTGATTTTTTCTTTTCTTCAAATTTTATTTTTCCAAATAAAAAAAAAGAAAAATTATAGAAAAAATTTTTTAAAAATTATTTTTTAGTTATTCTTATTTTTTCCTGTATAAACAGATAGAAAAATATAGATGAGAAAAAGAAAACAACTTTAATACATACGGAAGATTTAACACAAATTTACGCAAAAATTGACGAATAAAAAATTGATGAAAAATGAAAAACACTGTACTTGTTAGAACAAACTTCAGTGTCAAAACTTCCAATTTCGCGACTTTGACAGATGACTATTTATGCTGATTAGTTTCACACAGATTTTGAAATTAATAATAAATTCGTTTCGTGGAATTACCGAAGGATTTGAAATCTTCCTTGGATTCGTATAAATCACCACACAGCTGGCAACGTAACGGCAAATGTTTGTCTGCTATATGATTCAACAGTTCCTCGTCCCTTAGATTCAGTTTTTCGAACTCGCCATATCGTACCGGCAATAACTCAGAGGCGCACAAGCAACAGTCGATGTTCAGGCCAGGATGAATCTTGTTCACGTGGTGATTGCGACATTTTGCACAGCAGAACGTTTCCTTGCAAAATCGGCAAATTCTGTCCGTCTGTCGAAAAGAAAGAAATTTTCCGAAACCGATATATATGCGGCACGTTTTTAATAAATATAATACCTTGTTCTTCCACATATCCAGACGCAATCACCTATCACCGTGACAATCCGGTGTTTACTATTTCATGTGACCAGTTTGTCAATAATATCACTCGTGCGATCATAACAAAGTATATATACACGTATAAAGTATGCTATATGTTATATAGGTACACATCAGAAAATAAGTCCACATTTATAAATATCTATATATAAAATTATGCGAAATAAAAATATTAATTCTCTTCTATATAAAGAAATATTTAAGAAATTTTTTAAATTTTATTTAAGTTTAGATAAATTTTATATATTATTTGTATTATAAAAAATCATAAAATGAAGAAAATTTATTTGATTATAAGTGAACAAATTAAAGGTTTTCGAGTTGGATATGTTTGATTTTTAAAAATTAATAGATCACAAAACTAAAGACACATATTTTTAACGTATAAACGTACTTATATATTCATTTAATAAATATATTACAAAATAATATAATATATTTATTTCATTCAGCGTTATCTAGATTTTCAGCTTCCTTGGATATGTACAAACTCTGTAATGCATCGATGGTTGTTTCCTCTTCCTTATTCTTATCCTGAGTAGTTTTTGCAGTTGTATTCGTTTCAGAATCGATTTGCGCAGCATCAATAAATGCACATTTCTTGACCCATGCCGTCGATGTCGCACTTTCAGTTTCGATCGCTCTACTGATGTCGGTTTCGTCAAAATCGGTGTCATGATCAAAAACAAAAGCGCTGGTTCCAGCTTTTCTATTTTCTAACAAGGATAACGCCTCAGCATAGGGCGGGGCTATGGGGGTTTGCACTGGTTCATGATACTTGTATTCCTTCCCTCTGTACTGAAATTTTCAAATAATGATTTAACAAAGATATAATAAAATATATAAGCAAGATACAAAAAAATAAGATTGTTTCTAGAGAAATCTATGATTCACAAATAAAAACATAATACTACACTTACATTTAGTGGATAGCACATGTCAGAATCCGGTTGACTAAGATCTCCGCACACCACAAATGGAACGATGAATCTATTGACTCCTGTCAGCTCTTCAAAGTTGCATGACTCATGTGTCAGTAAAGGGTTCAGCATATGTGGTTTATAGCCTTCTGGTGGAGAATAGTCTTTACAGACTACAAACGCCTCGATACTCGAATTGCGAGAACTACTGGGTTTCGTACAATATACATAAGGGAAAAATATCCTCAATTGAGCATACAGAAAAGATACGTCCTTAGCTCGAAAGATTTTGGCCACAAACGTTCCACCAGGTCTCAAGATGTGTGTGGTTATATTCAGAGCAGCTAATAGAAGCTGCGATTGAATGAATATATCCATATCATGTAAACCAGTCACTGAATAAAATATAACATACATTAATCATTTTAGATAAATATATTTAGATGTGACAAAAGTGAAAAATGACATAAGATACGTACCATCAGGTGCTCCGTCACACACTACCAGATCTGCTTGAGTATTATCAAACTGCGCAATGATCTGCTGTGCGGTATTTGTGTTAGTAATGTCACCTTGTAGTTGAATAACTCCTTCCAAGGGTGCCATTGCCTGTAAATCGACTGCTACAATTTTTGGAAGAGATGCATCGCCTTTCTCTAAAGCCTTTTTGTAGTTCTCACTGTCAAAAAATAAATATATAATTATTTATCTTTAAACTTATTGTATTTGACTTTCAACTTGGAAAAGTGAAAAAATTACCAGCTGCATGTGTTAAATAATATAAATTTGTATTACTATCTTTTTTAAAGTAAGAATTTACTTACTTTAGTTTGCGAGCTAAGACCTGGCTCCAGCTTCCAGGAGCAGCACATAGATCTACTGCTTTGGACACTCCTAAAAGAAAATAAAAAAACGTTTTTTTTTTTTCATAATATATATTTAAATTATTCTTAATTCTTTTTAAAGATTTTTTAAAAATTATTATTAGTACTCTAAAATTAGTACTCTAAAATGTTTTTTCAATTTTTCGTTATTTCTTCCATATCTATGTTTTTTCCAAGATGTGGAATAAAATGTATTGAAAAGGAAAACAGATTTATTATACAAATAAATTATGAACCATCGAAAATGTGACATTCGGTATCGATTTGGAGTAGTTTAAAAGCACTTCGAGCTCGCCATCCCTCTTCCTTTGCCTTTCTGTAATATATATCACGCTTGTCCTTCGACGTTTTTCCCATTATGACGATATTTTGACAGAAATCAAGATTTTGCTGTTTGCATCAATCCGTTTGATAATTTTTTTAAGGATCTAACACGTGTTTCTCAACAGCGAATATTTCTCGATTAGCTGTTTGATAATGAATTAAAGGTTATGTTTTGCGGAGGTTATTTCAATAAACGACAAATATTTGCAAATATTTTGTAAATATTTTACTTCGATATGAACATGATTTGAATTTCTGCTAGATAAAACTTGAGTCTTTGCTAAATAGATTTAAATCTCTGCTAACAATAAATAAATTTGAATTTCCGACTTTATATCTGAATTTATATATAATTATGTATAGAAATGATTTTTTCTTCATTTTTTCAAATTTTATATTTTTCTAGAAAAAAATGCGAAATTTATTGCTATAATTATATTTTTTAATTATTCTTCTCATTAGAAAGTGTGTAAATTAATTTATATTTCGCGCTATATTATACGAGCCTAACAGTGCTAACATGACATGTATATAACTAGTCACTAGTCTATAACTAGGGGAATTTAAATCCTTTTCTTTTGTCTACCTGTGTGCAATTATATGTATACAGTCACAGATTAATAGACAGATCGCCAAAGGTCTGGATGAAGGAGAGACCAGCATTTCTCACTGATTTCAGCGCCATATCGTAGTAGTAGTCAATGCAGTAACTATTAATACGTTCCCAAGATAAGAGCGTCTCATGCTCATGAACTCGTCCGGCGGCATGTACGAGATTTATCTTTTCGTAGCGTTCGCGTATTTCGGAAAGGACAGAATTTTATGATGTTATAAATAAATAAATAAATAAAATATTAACCTGACCTATTATAATTATTTTTTAATAAATGTTTCATTATTATTATCATCTAAGTCTAAGTCGTTTAATTAATTTTTAGTTTTTTAATAATTAATTTAATTTATTCTAATCATTTTAATATGTGAAAAATACTAATACGTATACGTTTTATAATGAATTAATATATTTCGAGAGTCGAATTATATATTTTTAATAATATAAAAGTGTTCAAAAATTATATTTGACTTTTAATTTTAATTATTTTAGCAAAGAGTTCCGAAATCTCTTACACACATAATAGAGATTTTGTTCATCCATATAATTCGCAATTAAGTATATATGTTAATTATTAATTTTAATAAAATACAAAATTAAAATTAAAGGTCAAATATAATTTTTGAACATAAATATATTTAATTCGTTATAAAACGTATACCCGTGATAGTATTTTTCTCGTACAAAAATAACTAGAACAAATTAAATTACTCATAAAAAAATTAAAAAATAATTAAATAATTTATATTATATATGATAATAATAAAACATTTTATAAAAAAAACAGATTCAATAAATATAAGTATATATATAACATGTACTTATATTTATTGAATCTGTTTTTTAATAAAATGTTTTATAAGCTTAGAAAACTTGACTTTGACGTAACTAGCAAATTTTATTTAATTATTTCACGACGGTTTGACGTAATAAAATGTTTTATTATTATTATATAAAATATAAGTTTAAATTCTTTAATTAATTTTTAATCTTTTATGATTAATTTAATTTACTCTAATTATTTTTGTACGAGAAAAATACTATCATGGGTATACGTTTTATAATTAATTTAATATATTTGTGTTTAAAAATTATATTTGACCTTTAATTTTAATTTTTATTTTATTAAAATTAATAATTAACATATATACTTAATTGCGAATTATATGGATGAAAAAAATCCCCATTATGTGTGTAAGAGATTTCGGAACTCTTTGCTATAAAATAATTAAAATTAAAAGTCAAATATAATTTTTGAACACTTTTATATTATTAAGAATAATATATAATTCGATTCCCGAAATATATTAATTCATTATAAAACGTATACGTGATATTATTTTTCTCATATAAAAATGACTAGAATAAATTAAATTAATTATTAAAAAACTAAAAAGTAATTAAACGACTTAGACTTAGATGATAATAATAATGAAACATTTTATTAAAAAAAGATTCAATAACTAGTAGGTCAGGTTATAATTTTTTATTTATTTATTTATAACATTATGAGCTATTAAGCTCATCATCTCGTTCGCTCTCTGTCTTGCTTTCATTCGGCAAGTCACAAACGATATATGATACTCGTATGTTCCTACTTCAACTCTCGAGAATCTGAAACAAACGAAACTCGTGTCCAATATACAGGGTGTCCGGTAACTAACAGACCAATGATTACAAATGGATTCTTTGGTCAATTTGGGAACGATTTTTCCTCAGCGAAAATGTCGAAAAAGGTCATCATTTTTTACAACTTTCCAATCTTTGTCATTATGTATCTTTATAACTAAGCCTTAAATTAAAATTTTATTATAGTAAACTCTACCTGAAATTAACTGAAGAATGTAATTATGTTAGACTTTTAACTCCAAAACGTTTAGTTTTCAAAAAACCTATTTTTTTTTTAATCGCTTATAACTCGAAAATTATTGACTTCTCAACATTTTTGCTAAGGAAAAATCGTCTCCAAATTGGCCAGAGAATCCGCCCTTAATCATTGGTCCGTTAGTTACCGGACACCTTGTATATATTATATAAAAGTGTATAGCACGTCAGAAGCTTGTGAGCTTACAGCGATAAGTAAAAACAATTGCGTATTTATTTCATTGCGTTTATCTGTTTAAACGCGCGCTTTAATTTTTCCAACGTTTTTGCCTGTTTATATTTTAAAGGTCCTCTCTTCTAAAAATCTTGTTTTAAAGATCCTCTCCGCGAGCAAAATTCGAAAACATAAATTATTTAATATTTTTACTTTATTATTTGTAAATCCTCGGTAATTTCAAAATTTTTCTATTTAAAAATTATTAATTTTCTATTGCCAATTAATTTTATCACAGACTTTACTCTTACTCCCATTGCACTTTCGTTTGCGGTTTTCAGTATACGATTTTTTATCGTAGTTACTGAAAATTATTATTGTGAATTATACTTGTGCAGTGATTTGAAGAATTTACAATTTCGTTGAAATTGTTGATTTTTCAAAAAAATTACGAGATTCGCGGAAATTGCGTGCTTTCTTGGCATTTTCCGTTCGCGGCAGGCGGTTTATTTTTTATTGTTGCAAGTGTTTTTGTTTTTTTTTATTAAAATAGATAATAATAATGTGAAATAAATCACGATATTTGACAGATGTGCATATATATAGAAATTGTAATAATAATAATATTATATCATAAAATTGTAAATTGTTTCAATTTTTTATAGACTGCGATAAAAGATTTTACATTTGGATAAGAAACTGCGGTAAGTAAAAATATAAAATTCTTGAAAACGTAAAAATATTTGATAACGTAAAAAGGTGAACTTTGAAAAATAAGGAACTTAAAAATTGCACTAATAAATGGGCTATATATATGTGAGCCGTGCGCGGATGTAAGGTGTGTTATATCGAAATTTAATTAATAGAATTGAGAATTAATCCCAATTTTAAGTCTTACAAATGTCCAAGCTAATTTTTTGTACCTCGTGTACATTTTTGAAAGTTATATCGAAAAATTAAATTTCAATATGCGTCTTACATCTCACATTTCGCATACGGCTCACATATAGCCTATTTATCTCTTATACTTTATTTCAACCCTTATAGAAATTTATTACTAGTAACGCCAATTTATCACTTATTTCGAGTAATTAATCACTTTTATTTCGAATACTTAAATTACTGTATATTATAGTATTTTAAATACTCAAAATAAGTGATTAATTGGCGTAGTGATAAATTTCTACAAGAGAATAAGGAGCCTTTAAATTCTTAATGTAAAAAATTTCAAGTAATTTTCTTTAATAAAATTTAATTAAAAAATTTAATTAAAAAATTTTTGAACACTGTGTTATATCACATTTAAAATCGTGATTATTTCAATAAAAAAACATTTTATGTGTAAAAAATATATTTTTTATATTTAATAAATTTTATATATATATGCATATATGTAAAATATTCTCTCTCTCTCTCTCTCTCTCTCTCACACACACACACACACACACACACACACACAACGGGGGCCAAATCTCTCAAATTGGTCTCATGATCAATTAGCCTGGATTCGCACCAGGGGCAAAGTCTGTTGGTAATGTCAAACGAATTTAGCCTGGACTTGCACCAGGGGCAAAGTCTTTTGGTCGAGTCTACGAAATTTAGCACGGACTCGAACCAGGGGCAAAGTCTTTTGGTTCAAGTCTACGAATTTAGCACGGACTCGAACCAGGGGCAAAGTGTGTCGGTAAGGGGCAAAGTCTATCGCACGAAGATGGCGGTCTCTTCTTTAGGCAGGCCTTTGGCGATCTGTCTATTAATCTGTGATACAGTGTTGTTAGACGGGCTAGGTTTTTTCGCGCATGCGCGTATTACCGTGACGTAACCATGACGACTACAGTAACGTATGATGTTTGCGCGCGCAACTATGGACCAAGACCCTGGACCACGGAGTTTTGGCGGAATCGCAGGAAACAGATAAATTGAACGTACGTAAAAATAAATAAATTATTACAATATATGTAATATAAAAGTGTATTATTATAATTTATGTATATTAAAATTAATCAATAATTCAAATTATAAATTGTATAAATAAAAACTAAACTCGTAATTTACGTATGTTATAACATAGGTACACGTATATGTATATATTTTATAATTTCATTATTTGTTTATTGTATGTTTATATTTAACATTTTTAATTAAATTTATTACATTTATAATAAAAATTATACGATTCATTAATTATTTTAAAAAATTTTCAATAATTTAAGAAAAATTAAACAGAGGGGGAAATCAGGACCCCATTTCATGCGAGTGACTACTTCATTAATACTACATTCAATGCGCATGCGCGAAAAAACCTAGCCCGTCTAACAACACTGTATGTATATTCTTCCCTTCTTCCTTCTTTGCTTTCGAAACTCTCAGGACGAATACACGCTTTTGTTATATTCTAAAAAGCACTTATCGTCATTATTTTACAAAATCCATCATTTATTCTTATTACTTTTTCTATATATATCTAATATGTAAACAAAGATTATATAAGAGAAGATAATATATATATTTTATAATTCCAGACAACATTTATATGAGCTCAAAAATAATGATTCGCTTAACCTAATTTAAATTCACGTAATTTGTTTAAAATGAGCACAAAAAGGATTCAATATATTTTATATTTTAGAATTTGAGTATTCAAAATAAAGAAATTCTTTTCGAATTCGCTAATTTTTATATTATATATTTAATTATTATTTGATTATATATATATATGAATGTTTTTTCCCAGTAATTAATTGCTATATATAGTTGCAATAACTATATTAAATAACAATAAATATAATATATATATATGCGCTCTAATAATAATTAACAGCAGATTGTATAATTAAAAAATTTTTGTTTGTGCCTTTATATTTTCTCACTTATTGTTAATGCATATATTATAT
>NW_028190813.1:0-52004 GCF_048542155.1 Nylanderia fulva | reverse complement strand
ATTAACCAAATTTATTCATGCAGCATACATATTCAAAAGACATTCAGAAGATATCCCGAAGATATCTTCTGGATGTCTTTTGAATGAGCGTGCTGTATATATAAGTACTATAAATTAAAATTAAAAAAATAAAATAACTGAAAAATTGGACCAAAACAGGATTGAAAATAATAATATATTTATATAAAAATTGAAAAAATTGAATTTATAAAAAATTGAAAAGTTAGTACAGCTTTTTAAAAGCAATAGATTTATGCATTTTATATTAACCACTTTACTCATACAGCATACATATTCAAAAGACGTTCAGAAAATATTCCGAAGATATTTTCTGCATGTCTTTCGGATGTGTTGTGCTGCTAGATTATATTAATTAAATTATTGGACTAGCATGTTATATTAGTTTAAGAAATAAACATATGAAGAAAAAGTTTATTGTAACTATGCTTAATTATAAATAAAATAGTAAATAAAATAATATAAGACATATATACGAGACTTACCGCTTTAATATTAATAAAACTATATGTACTGCCTGCTGCTACTCCACGAAATGTTGTTTTCACACAACGCACAATCACTTTAGACAAATTAAAACGTCGCAAGTCGATTTCTAGATTTTTCAAAGCGTGGTGTACTGCATGAAAGATGAACGAGAAATGAGACAGTAATGATGAGAGCCAAGAAGAGCAGTGAAGACAAATGAAAAATGTCTAGCCGCAGTGTCGCACAACTCACGCAGTGCAATCAACTTATCTACCATTAGTGGAGTATGCATTGTAATTGATTTATAATTTTTAAGATGCCAAAATTAAAAGAATATTATTAGCGTTATTAGCGCATAGTTCGCTCCAATACTATATACTCAACGTATATTACTTTTTAATATTTGCAATATATATATATATATATATATATATATATATATATATATATATATATACATACATACATATAATATATATATATATATATATATATATATATTTATGTATGTATATATATATGTATATATATATAAGGGTGTCCTGCAACTAATGTCCACAGTAAAACTTATACTATTTGTATTCTTGAAATTATTTTAAAAATAAACATGATTTTGAAATTTTCAAGATTTTCTATTTCTATAAATTTTTTGCGATATTCTAATGATACCCCCTTTATTCTTATTTAACATTTATGGGGTTCAATTTTTATAAAATTTTTTTACACAAATAAAAATATATATATAATTTCGAAAAATAATTTTTGAAAAATAAAGCAGTCTCTTGCTTACTTTAAATAGTTGTTAGTAGTAGAAATATAGTAGTAATAAATAGTAGTTACAATAGTACAATAGTAGTAATAATTGTTATAAAGTTGCAGTAGTAACAAAAAAAGATGTTTCATGCCAAAGACGATCTATTCGTCTGCTAGTTGTTTTTAAAATATCTTCTCTCAGAACGATTTGCATGTGCTCTCTGGAAAAAGATATTTTATATCGGAGACGATATATTTGCCTGCTAATTGTTTCTAAAATATCTTCTCCCAGAACGATTTGCATGTGCGCTCTGGAAAAAGATATTTTATATTAAAGACGATTTATTTGCCTGCTAATTATTTCTAAAATATCTTCTCCCAGAACGATTTGCATATGCGTTCTGGTTATTAAAAAAGATATGTTATACCAGAAACGATATATTCGTCTGCTAGTTGCTTCTAAAAATATCTTCTTCCAGAACAATTTGCATGTGCGTTCTGGTTATTTATAAAAAGATATTTTATACCAGAGACGATATATTCGTCTGCTAGTTGCTTTTAAAAATATTTTCTCCCAGAACGATTTGCATGTGCGTTCTGGTTATTTATAAAAATATATTTTATACCAGAAACGATATATTCGTCTGCTAGTTGCTTCTAAAAATATCTTCTCCCAGCACAATTTGCATGAGTTAGTACCCACGATGCAATGCCTGGAGTCAAATTCAAATACAGGTCCGTGTAGTAAAAACGTCTGATATAAAATATCTTTTTCCAGAGCGCACATGCAAATCGTTCTGGGAGAAGATATTTTTAAAAGCAACTAGTAGACGAATATATCGTCTCTGGTATAAAATATGTCGAATTTTGCAAAGATAACAATTATTTTGTTATCTCGAGAATAGCCCTCTGGATATAAATTGTATCCAAAAGCATGTCTCAAGAGCGTCGCATTTTCCACTTTTCTCATATGTGGAATGAACTTTAGAGATCATTCAATAATCATATGAAAGAAATCAAGTGCCAATTTAAAGATTGGAAACTCATAAAAACTAAAACCAAAGGCCAAAAGGAAAATGACTCTAGGAACAGCACATATAAGAATACTAGCAATGAATCGATTTTCAAAAATCGTTGGAATTATTCTCAGATATGATAGATTCTAAAGTTAGTATTCAAAAAGTGTCGCCTTTTTCTAAATAATAAAAATTTATCAAATCAATAATTTGTTATATTCCAATACATATTGTTGCAAAAAGACGCCTCAATGCAAATGTTTCGTTTGCTATAATCGGACAAAAAAAACATTTTGTGGCTGCGTTCTCACAGGAATGGGCGATGGAAGGGCCTATTCTATCCTTGATATTTTAAAAAATATATAATATTTTTTCATTATCGAGTTACATATAATTATCAATATAATTACTTATCATTCACATGTGTGTGTATGAATATATTTACTGAGCATTCACATGTTTGTGTATAAATATATTTACTGAGTGTTCTAAATAAAACGTTACAATTTTTTATTTCTAAAAGTATAATTTTTAGAAAATAATGCTGCAAATAAAAGTTCCAGTATTTCAACAGAGATATACATACTTTGATCTTACAGAAATGTTTGTAGAAGGCAATTTTCAATATCATTAGTAAAAAAATGTAATATGTTGAACACAATAAAATTGTTTTTTTTTTTTGGACATGCATGTTAATTTATAATATATGGAAACTGCCGAAATATATTACTTTGATCTAATTGTACACCGAAATTTTCACCTAAACTTGAAAAATCCAAAATTTCTCGTTCCCCTCTCCGCGTGACGTTATTCTCTCGCGCTAAAAGTCCCTCTCGCCCCGCATCCCCGTCGGAGCTCATGGGTTAGAAATCTTCTTATATCACTATTAACATATGAGTACATTATTTCTTACAAAATAATTTTTGGAATTGTAATCAATTTCATGTGAATTATAGATAAAATTAGAGCTCTCGTTTTATATTAAAATTCGCAATGTGATATGTGATTTTGCAAACTTATATGAATATATGGTAATTGTAGTGTAAAAAAATGGTTTACATTATATATTTTAAGAACAAATAATATTGATTAAAATAAAAAACAAATGTGTAATAAACATGGATCCTACGTACATTAATACCTTCGAAGGTACAGGCCATCTTTCTATTTGAACTTAGTAGATTTTCTTTCTGAATTATGAATTTACTTTTAAAGCTCAATTTTTATGCACATTTATTTGCTAATAACTTTTTAATAAACAATGGTTGACTGATAAGAATGACTATTAAAATCTTTAGAAAGTGACTATATACAATACGTCAAAGTCAAAGTTACTTGCATTATGTATTACATTAAAATTAATATTTATTCTAATTTATTTTACCCTATTTTACAAGAAAAATATTCACATGATTCGTACTTTTTTAGCGGATGTGCTGATAGGCTCTTTCTTCTTCTCTCTCACTCTAAACACTGACAATAATATATAATTCGACATATGATATCTGTGCCTCACAGTTCTTTTATCGTCGTCGCTCGTTATCGTAGATTGTTTGTTTATCTCAATTTACTTATATCTACAGGCAGTGAAGTTAATCGATGAAACTATTAAAAAAAGTAATCATTGCACCTTGATTAAAAAGAACAACATCTTGCTGTCAGTTTACTTGTTTGTCGTTCCGACAAAAGAAACAATTCGTTATCAATTTTAATATCCCAAAGCAGCTGTGAAAGTTGAGTGATAGAAAAGTGGTAAGTCGATACAATTTAGGAGATTATCTTTTGTTATGCTGTCTGTCTATGTGTATCAGTGTCAGTCTCTAATTTTTAATTTCTTGATATGATAATCGCGTTTTCATCTATCGTAATAAATAATGAAAAATCAATATGCAATACAGACCAAATACTATTTTGTTATTGAATCGTGACGAAAAATTTTCTTATTTGAAAGTATTACACATTTTTTAAAAATTGATCGTGATATGTAGAACCTTTTTTAGAAAAAGATAAAAAAAGAGCGCTAAATCTACGCGCCATGTGAAAAAGTGTTCGCAAAACACAGTGTTTTTGCATTATTGTAAAAATTTGCTTTAAATAATAATATTATTTTATCTTTGCGTAATATAATTTAGTTGTACAATATAATTATAATTCTAGAAAAATAGATATAAAAAATTGTCAATTGACAAAATCTTATGTTGTAAAATTAATACTTCTAAAAACTAAAAAATAATCATATAAAACATTTATACAAAAAAAAACTTGGCAAACTTGATTTCGACGTAACTAGCAATTTTATTCAATACTTTCACGACGTTTCGACCATTTGGTTGTGGTTTTTATCAAGTGAAAATTTTATCAATTAAAATGAGATTAACGCAACATAACACCGGTCTTATTTAAAATTAATAGTTAAAAGAGGAACACGTCCCATTCGTCGTTGACGAAACATCATAGCGATGGGACGTGTTCCTCTTTTAACTATTAATTTTAAATACGGAGCGCCGGCAGGAGAGCTGCCGCTCCCGGGACATCCGGAATCCCGAAGGAGAGCAAGGAGCGGCCCTGCCGTGCGCTGCCGCGACGACCGCCTACGAAGGGCAACCCGCGGATCAGGACTCCGCGGGTAAGGATAATTAAGCGCGCGGCCGCAAGGATCACCGAGGCCGCGCGCGCGGCCGACCTGATAGCGCCGCGAGTGGCCTATCTAGGTAATTGGGTCACCGACGTGTCTCCTGAGGGCCCCCGGTTCGGCACTGTCTAGCGAGCGCCCGACGAGAGTGGAGGTCCCGAGACGGAAGCGCAACTTAGGGAGAGCGAAAGAGGAGAGGACGATAAGGATCGTTATAGGACTGGTGAGACGACGTGGTCATCCTGCTGTCGCCGAATTAAGGTAGCAGGGTGGATGGGCCCGAATTACCTATCGTTAAGAGATTATGCCGGACTTAGTTGCCGGCCCGTTATAAAATTGCGAGAGATTAGTTTTATTCTCGAGTCGCGGTATTAACGTAACGAAACTCTATTGGGAGAAACTACGACCCATCCACTCTCTTGCGTTTCCGCATATTCTCTCTCCCGCGTGGACAGTCTTTGCGCGTAACATTGTCGCGCAAAAAGTACCGCGATTTACGCGTTGCCGAATATTGTTCGAGGCGAAAAATCGGGGAGCTCATAAACGCTTTCGGGCTCATTAAAGTATTGATGTTGTCTTAAAAGAAAAGGCGTGATTACGTTTAATTTTGTGTATGGAATTTATGTACGGCGCACGCGGTGCGCCCTTACGCCGGCCCCTTTGTTGTCGCGCATACCGCGCGGATCACGCGCCCGCGGCGTGGAGTAATATACCCGGTGGCGCATCGCCGATTTAATTAATCATTTTTTTTGTTATTGGAGACACTACCTCGTTGCCGCGAATTAGTTAAATATTATTCATAACTCGGCACGGCGAACCACCGGTCGTATTGCCTCACCAAACTCTCAATCGTGCGTCTGTGCACGCCGCTTATTTCTGTATATTATATACTCATGTGTCTTATGAACAAAATTTAAATATATTGCGACCGTCTCTCCGTCCTCTCTCGTCAAACTAAGAGAGAGAGTGCGAGAGGGACTGCTGCGCAACTTCGTCGTGCCGCTCTCCGTTCTCTCAATACTTGCTCGGTATCACTGATTGCTCGGTATCGTATCTTTTTGGGCGCCAGGTGCGGTCAGGCCGCACCACTCAACAATAGCTCAACTAATAATCAGCGGACACGACGGCTCGGCCTCGGTAGCTCGGTATCAACAGGGGGTAGAGTGTCGTGGTTCTTTCCGTAAGGAGATTCGGAATCGCAGTCTCGGAGAGAGAGAGAGGAAATCTCGATATTGATTGTACTCAGAAATAGGATAAAATAAGAATATATTTTCAATTAATAGTATATAAGTGGTGTGAATCAAAGTAGCTATAATTTTATTATCGAGCCGTTGGGAGATCGCTGGGTGTTATCAAAATCTCTAATTATCGTTACTCTCCTCCCTTTGTATCCGGCTCGGAATCGAATGGATCATATACCAATCCAGCGTAACTTATTCTCAAATTTCGTTAATTAATGACTCGATACAATGCTACAAATATAATATACTACGATATGACTGTCGACTCGTTTCGGTGCCCCTCGGAGAGGCGGAGAAGGCAAAGATTTACGCAATAACTTAATGACGCGGAAATCGACGTGAGTCCCGTGAGTCTCTCAACTAATTCTCGGTACTAAATTATCTACAGCATAATTGCTCGGTATCGTTATATTTCCCTAATGACTCACGGGTCTCTGCCGAATCCGCGCTTACCGGACGATCGAAGAGGTGGCCTTACAGTATTTCGCCGTCGCAGTTGGCTGTGGTGGGTCGTTGTCCCTGGGTGTGCTCGCAGGACACCGGCTTGCCGAACAGTGAGTTCCTTTCGGGCCGGCGGGACCTCGGAAGGTACGCTGGTGGGGAGGGGGAAGACAATGCGCGCCACCCCGGCCCGGTTGCCAGGTTTCGCGGCAGCGTTGCGCCCCGCGCCGGACCCGGAATCGACCCTCGTATCGACTCCGGTGTCTCGCGGCTGGTCACGGACTTCCGCCGCCAAATTCAAATTCCAGCCCTCGGGAGCGACGATGCAGCAGGTCCATTTTCGGCGGTCCCGTCCACACCTCGTATGGCCGTATGCTGATGTTCCAAACGACCTTTCTTGGCTGAGGGAAGTCGTCCCGGGGTGATCAATCCCGTTAGATCTCCGTGTTTCTCTCGAGGCGTGGTGGCGGGCCCCTCAGGGGCATCATCCTTGTCGGGGGATGTAGGCGCCTTTTACTCCCTGCTCTGGACTGCTCCTGTTCGTCCCATCAAGGCTGTAACGAGTTTCTCTGCAGTATCGCTTCCTTATTTTCTCGGTACCGCGTATATGTTATTGTTCGTAATACTCACCGGGCCGGTCGCTCAGTCTCCGCTCCTCCCCTTTCGAGGTCGTTCCTCCGTCGTCTGTCCAGGTCCTCTCTTCCCTAAAACAATGGCCGTTCGCCTGGCCTACCACCTCGATCCCGATATAGAGTGCGGGCGAGCTAGCGAAAAGGTCGCTGCTCACCCGCACGAGACACAAAATAATACAGCGCTCTCAGACGCTTCCCGGCCGGGCGCGTCCGCCCTTGTGACGGGCTCAAAAAGACCACGTCACAATATGTTTTATTAACTTTAATTCCTCGGGTTATTTCTCGCCGCCACGCACCCGAACCCTTACCCGTACAGAGGCTAGCCGAGCGGGAAAGTTGCCGTCGCGATCTCTCTTTCTCCCGTGATTGACGCCCGCGAGAGGGCTGGGACAATAAGTCCAAGTAAATCAAGACTTAGCGTCCCGCGAATTTATTAATTGAGAGACGGTGCGGCTGCCGCACCTGGCGCCCAACTAAATCGAGATTTTAGTTTTCTTTTTTATTTTTTTTTTGTTATAATTTTTTTTTTGTAATCGGACGGAGAGATCGCGCCGAAGGGAACCGATATTCCGCAGGAGACGTTTCTCCTTACGCGACGAATTGATATTCGCTGCGAATTCCGCGCGATACGGTTATATTACATACTTATTAATAATATGATCCGGAAAACAATTATTAATTAAAATGTTCTTTACAATCTCAATATTCGTATTATGAAATTGTTCGTTAGAAAGTAAAATTGCATGGTCTACTAAATTGTAAATCGTATTAATTTTGTACTTAATAGGATGACTCGAAAGAAAATTGATGTATCTGCCAGAACATGTAGGTTTCTTAAACCAATTAGTTGTCAATTTATTCCCATTGCGGATAACTGTAGAATTTAAAAAATTAATAGAAGAATTGGTCTCTATTTCATGTGTGAATTTTAAACGTTCATGATAGTTATTAAATGTACTTAAAATTTCATTTATTTTAGAGCTAGGTAAAATAACAAAAATGTCGTCCACATATCTATAAAAAGTCTGAACTTTAAAACTTAAAGAATTTAAACAATTTGTTTCCAAGTCATCCATTACTAAGTCAGCTAGTATCGGTGATAGAGGGGATCCCATAGGGCTTCCATAAATCTGTTCATAATACTGCTCGTTAAATTGAAAACTAGTTGAAGTAAGTATTACATCAACAGCGTATAGGAACTGTTGCAAATTAAATTTAGTTTTTAGATTTATGTCACTCCAACGACTTTCAATTGCAGAAAAAACTAAATTTTTTGGAATATTTGTAAACAACGAACAAACATCTAAAGAAATCATTACGTCATCGTCATTAACCCTTGTATTTTTAATAGTATTCACAAAAGTCCAAACATCCTTAACATTTGAATCCGGTTTCTTAACAAACTTAACTAATATCTCATGAATGTAACTGGCAATATTATAAAAGAGACTGCCTAACGATGACACAATGATTCTCAATGGATACCCGCTCTTATGGATCTTCGGGAGTCCATAACATCGTGGTAAATTACCATTTGTGCAATTCAGAAATTTATATGTTTGACCGTCAATAATCTCATTATTATGCCATGACTTTACTAACGTATGAAGTTTGTTCGTCAGACGTGTAATCGGATTTTTATTTAATTTTTTGTATGTCATCGAATCACTTAACAATAATTCCATATTAGTCACATAATCATTTCTATTCATAACCACTGTCACTTGTTCTTTGTCAGCTTTGGTAACAATTAAATCTTTATTATTCTGCAAATATTTATTAGAAATATTAAACGCATCCTGAATAAATCTGTCACTATAATTGATATGTTATTTTATTAATTTAACACTTAAATGAGTTTTCGTATGTTAAAAAATATTGTGTAACATTATGTTGTAGAAATTTCACTTGAAAAGGACCACAACCAAATGGTCGAAACGTCGTGAAATAATCAAATAAAATTGCTAGTTACGTCATAGTCAAGTTGTTTAAGCTTATTTTCACCACTAGCGACAAATATTAATTTTGATTAATATTAATTTTAATTTTACAACATAAGTTTTTGTCAATTTACAGTATTAACATATTGATAGAATTGATTATATTGATAGGATTGATTACAAAAGAAAACAATCAATACAATAATGCACTGAAAGTTTATTTAGATGCACAACAAAAACTTGAGATAATACAAGTAAAAGATAGAGAAAATCATGATAACGACAAAAAGCGCGATATTACTCGTACGAATGTTGATCGAAGACAAAGATTTTTAAACAAACAGTAGACACGATAAAGTTGAATTTATTCGGTACACACAGTAGGTCGACGATTTGAGTCAGCTAATTTTCGCTATGAAGGTAGAGTAAGAAGCGCGCGTGCGGTAAGACGCGTGAGACAAGAAAAACCGCTTAAATACAAAGAAAAGATACATCGGCGATGCGGTGATTTCGAATGAATGCTATACAAATAGAATACAATACCGAGAATATAAGAGAGATTACAATAGAAAATTTAGCAAAATGAGATAATAATTTTATCACTTGAAAGATTATATATAATATTAAAGGGAATAATGAGAATCAAATAAAATTAAGAAATTGAAATTGAATTATTAACAAACAGAACTTTTTACATCTATTTTTTTAGATAAAGTATTACACATATAAAAGGCTAATAAGAGCAGAAGTAATATTACGGTTATAAAAACTAATTTATTACATTTAATCAATTTGTACTGATAGAAACAATAAAGTTTAAGTTAATCTAAAATTATAAAAATAAAATCGAAAGTTAAAACGAATGAGAAAGCGAACGTTTCGATCCAATTTTTCGGATCTCCTTCAGCGCAGTACAAAAAGCAAATTAAAATCACCAAAGTCTAAATGTTTTTAACGTATAAATGTCTAATAAACATATTTAGACACGGTTACATCAGTAAACGAAATAAAACGTAAGATTAATATGACTCTCACTAAGCCATCACATTTACGTTACTGTGGGAAGCGATCCTCTCTAGTTTTTTGACTACGAGATTGGCAGGTGTTAAAATATAAAAATTAATCGCATTCTATAAATTAAAATAATTTTCTCATTACACCTCACTAATTATAAGATCCACAATCAAGTGCATTATGAAACAATAATCTAACAATTGGTATAAAAAAATGCTAACAAAAACTTACATATATTTATGATGTGACAATATTTTAGTTGTAACAGTAGCAAAAGTGACGCTAGTGTAATCCTCATGTCAGTAGAACGGCTCAGAGGAAACTGAAGCTCAGTTGGAAATGTAAGGTCACCTTATAAGGTGACAAACAATTATAATCATTTTGTATTTGTTATTTAACCTTAGAGTTTAGGTAGTCTCTCTATAGTTTCGATATAAATATCAGATAGATTTTCAGTATCAGTCTGTAAATTGAGACTATTATTTTGTCTTTTTATGTATATCATTTCTGATACTAATCTTTTTCCGTAATATATTTCTTTATCTGAAATATTAATGTTCTCCCAATCAAATTCATGGTTAAAATTAACGCGGTGGTCTGTTATTAATGATTTGACTTTAATTGACCACACACTTATGATTTTTAATTCTTATCATAATAGACTCCAATTCACTCTGGAAACTGACGATAATAATAAAATAAACTTTTTAGATTTGACATTAATTTTACAAAACAACAAAATAATTACTGATTGTTTGTCACCTTACATTTCCAACTGAGCTTCAGTTTCCTCTGAGCCGTTCTACTGACATGAGGATTACACTAGCGTCACTTTTGCTACTGTTACAACTAAAATATTGTCACATTATATATATGTGTAAGTTTTTATTAGCATTTTTTTATACCAATTGTTAGATTATTGTTTCATAACGCACTTGATTGTGGATCTTATAATTAGTGAGGTGTAATGAGAAAATTATTTTAATTTATAGAATGCGATTAATATTTTATATTTTAACACCTGCCAATCTCGTAGTCAAAAAACTAGAGAGGATCGCTTCCTACAGTAACGTAAATGTGATGGCTTAGTGAGAGTCATATTAATCTTACGACGTTTTATTTCGTTTACTGATGTAACCGCGTCTAAATATGTTTATTAGACATTTATACGTTAAAAACATTTAGACTTTGGTAATTTTAATTTGCTTTTTGTACTGCGCTGAAGAAGATCCGAAAAATTAGATCGAAACGTTCGCTTCTCATTCGTTTTAACTTTTGATTTTATTTTTATAATTTTAGATTAATTTAAACTTTATTGTTTCTATCAGTACAAATTGATTAAATGTAATAAATTAGTTTTTATAACCGTAATATTACTTCTGCTCTTATTAGCCTTTTATATGTGTAATACTTTATTTGAATTTAAGAGCATTTAATTATTATATTATTTTTTTAGAATTATAATTATTATATATAACATTTCCATCTCCATCTCGGCCAATAGAGGCAAACGCGATGTTATTGTGAAAAATTAAGAAACTTAGGAATTCATATCTTATGGTTGAGATCTCAAAGTTCCCCTTGTTCCTATTTTAAACCCTCTGTAAAGAAATAGGCGATAAAAATATTGGTCCGAAAGTCGGCTGAATCGGGAATCGAACCCGAGACCTTTCGTTTGCCGGACGGCTGCTCTTCCAACTGAGCTATTCAGACACTTACGAAACAATACTTTTCTCAATGCTTTCACCCCAAAGCGTTGTAATAATAGGCCCAGACGCAAAGAAACAATATTAAAAATATTTGAAAGAGCAGTCTCCTGGCAAGCAAAAGGTCTCGGATTCGATTCCCGATTCAGCCGACTTTTGTACCAATATTTTTCTTGCCTATTTCTTTACAGGGTTAAAACACGAACAAGGGGAATTTTGTACAAATTGGTACTCTGGAATTACGAGCAATTATTTTTCATTGTACGGGCTAGTATGAATTTCAAATCAAATCTCTATAAACGACTATTATATTTTGTGCACTAAGAATAACATATCGCACTTATTTTCTAGAATCAAATTGTAATCAGTTTTACTTATATGTATGTATGTTCAATGTGAACTTGCACCTTGAATAAAATATCACAGTTACTTTTCATGGTAATATATTATTACTAAATAAAATTAGTAATTAGCTCTGTTAAATTAATAAATTGTAAACAAAGAAGGGCTATAAGAGCTATTAAACTTAACAAGTTGTCAGTTGATATTGAAAAATATAAAAAAAAAAACTTCATTTGAACGTAGCGAGAAATAAATAAGAAGTGATCATTTATTCGCATTTTAACAAAATAATATAATATATACATAAGAAATACACATTAGAGCGAACGTTTCGGCTGACATTTCGAGCCTTCCTCAGCGCAATACAAATATTATATAAATTGAAATATAATATTGAACATTAAAGACGGCAATTAACGATGTCAAGATAATAAAAAGTTAGTTTTTTGTCTCATTACATATGTTTCTAAATAAGTCATCGCGTGTGACAAGTGCAAATTTTGGATACATACTGAGATCGAGCGACAGTGCCATGTAATCACTGTGTATAGGCCTCCTGATTTATTAGTCAAGGGAGATATCTTGATTGAATCGTCATATTGAAATGTTGTTAGACATTAAATGGAGATCTAAATAAACAATATCCAATTACAATGCAAAATTAATACCTAATCAAACCAACACATACCATTGCTCAAGCTCGTGTGACAATAAAAACAATGATAAAATTATTAAATTAAGGCCATGTGTAACGAGCAATACGATATTATTTTATTATTTAGAAAATAATTCTTAATTTGAAATAATAATTATACAAACGTTTCGAGCTCTACTTGCTCATCTTCAGTGCGCAAAAAAATAGTGATAATAAATAACGATAATAAATAAATACATAAAATTCTAATTAAAAAATCCGCAATACATAGTCAATATAAGTTATATAGTTAAGTCATAGTTAAAACGCAAAATATATTCACAATGAATTGAAACCATTAAAATAGTTCAACAAAGTAAGAACCCAATTAGAAGCAGAATGATTCGTCCGGTTATTCATAAAATATTTTAGAATTATTAATAAAAACTCGGAGTGACACTTATACATTACTCCAAACGAACCACTTATCGTTATTTGACGAAAGTCCCTCGATCTGGCAATGATTATGTCCATCCTTTCCAAATTATTTGATATTTGTTAACTGAATTTAAAGAATTTATTCAATAGTAAAATAGGATTCCACTAATGTGTATGTAAAAGATTAAAAATTACAAATTAAACTAATTACTAAAATATTGAACCTTTATGCTTACAAATTGTTCCGAATAACTTGAGATGACGATGCTTCTAATTGTTGTTGGCCTTATTGTTAGTACTTGACTGTTGTCTAGTCTTTTAAAAAGTCGAATAAATAGGTGTCAGATCTCACAAAATAAACATTTACATAAGTCTAAAAATTCGATATTTCTTCAAGTATGTCGAAATACGCGTTGTTAAGTAATTCGGTGTCTGTGTTATTATTTATACCATGCCTTTGTTCCTTGATGATCTCATTTGTTTTTTACTGTGCCTTACTTACCGAAGGCCACTGAACAATTGATAGGTATTACAAAAAAAGTCGATACTAGACTCTTCTACATGAGTATGAATAAATTAGGTAAATTTATAAAAACACATAAAGACAAAATACCTAAAGGAGCGAATACGAATGTAGTTTATAAAATTAACTGTAAAAACTGTGATGCCTCATATGTGGGTCAAACTAGCAGAAAACTGAATACTAGGATAACTGAACATAAAAAACACATTAATAGAAAGTGTTCCAATAAATCAGTTGTTACTGATCATAGATTAGAGTTCTCTCATGAATTTGATTGGGATGAAGTAATAATTTTAGATAAAGAACCATATTACAATAAAAGACTTATATCAGAAATGTTATATATAAAAAGACAAACTAATGGATTAAATCTACAAAACGACACTGAATTTTTGCCTGATATATACAATAATATTATAGATTCTTTACCAAAATTGCCAGGGTTTGTAAACAGACCTTGATATGTATAATAAAGGTGAAACACCGAGTTACTGCCTCATTTGGGATTGGGAGTTGAGACGGTAAAGACGTTCTGTCTTTAGTAAACTTTTGTTTGTAAAAACTGTGTCTATAAGATCTCGTAGCTGATACTTGTAACTTCTATAAAATAATCGCCAATTTTATTTGAGTAAGTGTACAGTGCATGTTATTTTTCAAAAGTATAGTGAATAATTGGATATTGTTTATTTAGATCTCCATTTAATGTCTAACAACATCTCAATATGACGATTCAATCAAGATATCTCCCTTGACAAATAAATCAGGAGGCCTATACACAGTGATTACATGGCACTGTCGCTCGATCTCAGTATGTATCCAAAATTTGCACTTGTCACAAAAAACTGACTTTTTATTATCTTGACATCGTTAATTGCCGTCTTTAATGTTCAATATTACATTTCAATTTATATAATATTTGTATTGCGCTGAGGAAGGCTCGAAATGTCAGCCGAAACGTTCGCTCTAATGTGTATTTCTTATGTATATATTATATTATTTCGTTAAAATGCGAATAAATGATCACTTCTTATTTATTTCTTGCTACGTTCAAATAAAGTTTTTTTTTTTTTTATATTTTTTAATATCAACTGACAACTTGTTAAGTTTAATAGCTCTTATAGCCCTTCTTTGTTTACAATTTATTATTACTAAATTTAGATAATATACACTTTACGTATGTTCACACTTTGAACTTGCACCTTGAATAAAATATCACAGTTACTTTTCATGGTAATATATTATTACTAAATTTAGATAATATACACTTTACGTATGTATGTTCACTTTGAACTGGCACCTTGAATAACATATCAGTTACTTTTCGTGATAATTTATTATTAGATCGTTTAAATTTTTAAAGGTTTAAATTTTTGAGTACCTTCTTTTGAACATGGCCTGACCTTTTCATTTTTATGATTTTTTTAGGATCATTGCGTTCCCCTGAATCATACCTACCCCTATGAGTAGGCCCACGTAGGACTTGGCATCAGAAAATTTAATTTAATTTGTATATCGTTTTCTAAAAAAAAAGTTGCACTCTGCTTTTCAATAGCATAAAGTGATATTTTGAATTACCGTTTCAGTGATTTTCGTAAATAGAGATGGCACCCAATATCTCGAGCAAAAATTCTGAAATACACGCGGAGAAAGATTTTCAAAAAGAGGAATTTTTAATCATCACGAAGAGGACGGATAATGAAAATAATATACAAAATCGAAACGCGACACATATAAAATTCGAAGGATTATTTAAGTTCAATACGAAGTTGAAGTGGTTGAATGTCATATCCATTATTTTTCTTCATATGAGCATGATTTATGCCTGTTTCACTTTTAAATGGTCCGAAGATCTCAGGACTAACATTTGGAGTGAGTATATTCTTTGTGGAGTATTGTACAACATTAATTTTAATTTTTGACTTACAGAAGAATAATTAAATAGAAAATTAAATAAAAATTTTTTAATTAATTGTTTTTAATAAAACTGATTATTTTTTATACTTTTTATACGAATATGTAAAAGCATGTATAACAATAAGTTGATTGAAAGTGTACACGCGCGTTTACTAAAAATACTGTAGTTGTCAATTGCTGAAATCGACAATAACTGACATTAGCCGAAAGCAATCGATTAGTTTTACATGATAGAAGAGAAACATGATAAAAAGCTTGACAGAGGACAAGCCAAAGTTTCATTTTTATTGTATAACTTTTATTTGATTGCAGACATTGCATCAGTCATCCGCGTCAATTATCACAAAACATATTGTGAAAATAATTCGGTGTATACAGGGTTTGTCCGGAAAGTAATGCGTCGCATTTTTTTAAAAAAGAATTTATTGATCGCATAGGTAAAACAACTTAAAATTGTTCGAAGTATGACCCTTCTGCGTCAATACATTTTTGCCAACGCGATTTCCATGCGTCATAAGATTTCTGGAACTCCTTGACTGGGATGCTGTTCAGGGAAGCCGTCGAAGTAGCTTGTACGTTGTCAACCGACTCGAGCTGTTGTCCTTTGAGCTCCCTTTTCAGCCGAGGAAATAAAAAAAAGTCCGCCGGGGCCAAGATAACGTTGTTCAGGAAATTGGGATTATCTGCACAGAGTTGCTTGAGTTCTTCACAAACTTCCACTCGGTGTTGCTTTTGCGCATCGGTCAACACTCTGGGCACAAGTTTTGCGCAAATCTTCCGCATGGCCAAGTCTTCCGATACAATCTCGTGAACAATCGTTTTCGGCAAGTTCAATAATTCCGACATTAAGCGAACATTCATTCGACGGTCTGAATTCAATAATTGGCGCACACGAGTCACATTGTCGTCCGTTCGCGATGTTGACGGGCGTCCTGCGCGGGCCTCGTCGGCGACCTCCTTCCGACCTTCTCTAAACATCTTGTGCCATCTGTTTGACTGCGATTTGGAAAGGCAATCGTCCCCGAAAACTTTCTTGAGCATTTCAAAAGTTTCCAGCGGCGTCTTGTCCAGCTTCACGCAAAACTTTATCGCATAGCGTTGCTCTATCGTTCTCTCCATCACAAGTTCGACGCGACCACTAAGCAGAGGTTCACAGAATAAGCCGTCCTAACCCTCCAAGCGCATGGAAACAATTGAGCGATCTACCGTTGGAAAGCTAAGGGTACCCCCCTTCCTCCCCAACCGGTCCCATCGCTCTGCGATGTATAGTCGCATCACAAAAAAATGCGACGCATTACTTTCCGGACAAACTATGTATATATGTGTATATATTGTTGCGCCCCCGTGTTACGCCCCTGGATCTACATCTTTGTATCGGGTGATACTTTTCGCGGGATCAACTCTTTACGCCTCCGGGAGATCGTCGTCAAGGGAGTTGTTGTTAAACAACTAAGGGTCTTCTTCTGTTTTCGGAAGACATGACAGTTTTGGTCTAGCGGTCGCATCGTGCGGACGTTTTCCGAGACCGGAGCTTCTTTGCATTACGAATGCACTATTTGTTATATTTCATTGGTTTCGTGTATTGGTTCCTCATATTAAAGTTCATTTCCCTATCATGCGAGTGTCTTTATTTCGCGCGCGAGTGAGAGTGACTGTGTGTGAGTGACTGAGCGAGAGGCGTCCCGAGGACGCAACATTTTGGGGGCTCGTCCGGGATAAAACCAAAGAATCACATCTTCCTGAGTGAACGCCAAAATGACAACTCAACATTCACCAAAAGCGACGCGTTCCCGAACAACGATGAAGGAGATAGACGAGACTGATGCGTTGCAGACTGCACTGCGAGAACTACGAGAAATGCGGGCCGAACGAGAACATCAACAAGCTCGCTTTGAGGCTCTTCTCCGAGAGAAGGACGAACAGCTGCACCAGCTCGAATTGAGGATCTCCTCGCAGCAAACTAACCAGCTAAGTCCTTCTAATATAAGAGCTTCTGGGGATACACGACTGAATTTAGCTTGCGCGAGTACCGCGAGTGCCGCGATAGCCGCGAGTGCCGTGATAAACGCGGGCGAGACGACCGGTGACTTTCGTGCGAAAACGGGCTTAAAACTGAAGCCCGATACATTCGATGGAAGGGTTCCGCTGCGGGAGTTCCTCTCCCAATTTCTTTTGATAGCCGTCGCGAATAATTGGGATGAGAAAGCAAAAATGATTATTCTCGCTGCAAATTTAAGGGGAAAAGCTCGGTCCGTTTTAGAAAATGTTGAGAATTTTGAAGAATTAACATTCGCGGAATTAAAATCAAAATTAGAGTTGCTTTTTGAAGACGGAAACTTGACGCAAAATTATTACTATCTTTTTACGACACAGAAACAAAAATATGGAGAGGATTTCGCTTCCTTTGGAGCCGAACTTGAGAGACTGTCGCGTCTGGCTTACCCCGAATGTCCATATGCGGTCCGCGGTAAAATAGCATGCGCGCAATTTGTCTCGGCATTAATAGACGGGTTTGTCAAAAGAACCCTTCAACTGGAGGGAATTACATCCTTACATTTGGCTATAGAAAGAGCTAAGGCCATAAAAATAATTTAGGGGGATAGTTTTGATAGAAAAAGAGACAATTTTAGTAATAAAGGAAATTACGGCAAAATAAGTCAAAATTATCAAAAGGGAGAGAGGAGCGACGGGCGAACCGATTCCGAAAAAAAGAAAAGCGAACGGTTTGACTCGAAAGGGAAAGCGCAAGCGAACAACTTTTCGGCCAAAGAGAAAGAATGTTGGTCTTGCGGGAAGATTGGGCATTTGCGTTTTCAATGTCCTGAGGCGAAGGAAAACTAGAGGTAGTTGAATTTTTCGGGGAAAATTCAATTCTTACAGAAAACGCCCCGACGTCCAATTTTGTTGATCTCATTGATTGTAGTGTTAGAAGGACCTTTCTCTATTGTAAAGAAATTCAACGATGTGGTGTACTGCATTCAGAAGACACCCAGACATCGGAAGAAAGTAGTGCATGCAGATAGATTAGCTCCATTTTTAGATAGAAATATTGATTGTTAATTAGAAATAGTACAAAACTCAAATAAAGATTGCTAGGAATTGGAGAGTTGTGTTTGTGTGTATATTTGTAAGTGCATTTTTTTAATTGGTGAATTTATTCTGCGTAAGGAATGTTTTCTTTTCTAGTTGGAAATTTTTAAGAAGAGGCTTGCCTGAGTTTTTGTTACAAGAGAATTCTCTGAGGAAGTTCCTGCGACCATTACTCATCGAGGGCAACTGGCTCCTTTCAATTGAGAAGACCGTCTCATCTTCAGAAGATTGGTCATTTGGTTCATCACGTTGAAGACTGTCCCTCTCGTGGTTTTTGATCCGTGGTTTTCCCACGAGACTGAGGGCAAATGCCGGGACAGAGACTTAGGGTGTTCACGAGGAACGTTGGGTCCACGGAAGATATTCCCCCCCTTTGTCTGAAGATTCATGGACCATTTCGTTATCCTTCCGGGAGACGGCGAGTATAGTGAAACCGCGAAGACAGCAGGGATATCTTCTATCAACTCGACTGTTATGGGAAAAATCTGGCCAATTTTTCTTCAAAAAAACAGTTCGAGTACGGAGAGGAGGAGGGCGAAGCTCGGTAACCTGTAGCAGCAGCTAAGGGAGAGCAGGATTCGTCCGGACAGTGTAGACGCAAAAAGAGAGGGACCAGGCGTTTCGTTCGGTAACCTGTAGCAGCAGCTAAGGGAGAGCGGAGTATCGTTGGTGCCCTAATAGCAGCGTCAGAGTCCTGGGTCTTCAATCTCCGTGAGAATTGTCGGGACGACAATTTTGAAGAAGGGGGGCAGTGTTGCGCCCCCGTGTTACGCCCCTGGATCTACATCTTTGTATCGGGTGATACTTTTCGCGGGATCAACTCTTTACGCCTCCGGGAGATCGTCGTCAAGGGAGTTGTTGTTAAACAACTAAGGGTCTTCTTCTGTTTTCGGGAGACATGACAGTTTTGGTCTAGCGGTCGCATCGTGCGGACGTTTTCCGAGACCGGAGCTTCTTTGCATTACGAATGCACTATTTGTTATATTTCATTGGTTTCGTGTATTGGTTCCTCATATTAAAGTTCATTTCCCTATCATGCGAGTGTCTTTATTTCGCGCGCGAGTGAGAGTGACTGTGTGTGAGTGACTGAGCGAGAGGCGTCCCGAGGACGCAACAATATATATACATATATATGATTCCAATTTGAGAATATTAAAATTTAAAAAATAATATACTTGATTTTATATAAAATTCTTACAAATTTGAAATAAATTTTTATATAATTTTATATAATTTTTTGAAAAAACGACTTGCTTTATGTTGAATAAAAATATAATTTGTTAAAACAATGTGATAAGCAAGCTCGTATCAAATAAAAATTAATACAATAGAAAAAGGCTTTTACACAAGCAAATATGGATGAATATATATATACAGTATATATATATATATATATATATATATATATAATTATTGTATTTAAATATAAATTTTACAATAAGTTTATGCAAGACGTTTTGTCATTTACTTGTGACTTCTCAATCGCTAAATTCAATACAATTACATACAATAGCAGTCTATAAATTTCATCTTAAAGCTATAGTTGTCTTGTTGGCAATGTAAAATATACTAATATGTCCATGTTCTTCGTATTAATTTCAGTGGTCGGTAATAATTAATGTTCGATCTATATGTAACAATAGCGTACAGTTAAACTTTTATACGGATATTATTAGATATAATTAATATTAGTTAAATTGCAAACACTTACAACTTTTTATTTTTCGCCTCGGTCTCCATAATAGTGTGTTATTCTTTATCAACTATTAGGCTGAATATACGCAAAATCTTTCTCTCAATCTTTATATATTATTTAGAAAAAGATGAAATTATTTATATTTTGTTTATTTTGTCTAAAATCGGGAAATAAGCCTTGTCTAATAAATCAATATCATCTATAAGATTCAAACTGTTTTTTTGTTGTTTAATGTGTATTGTTTCTGATATTAACCTTTTGTAATATAATTTGTTAATTTATAAGTGTTTTTATAATAAACTTCTTGATACACTACATTTGTGAGAAATATGTGTTACATTATTAATTATAATACATTAATTTCATAAATATCCTAATTAATTTAACTGACTCTTCTTATATCAAGTGCTCGTCATGTGTATAATACCAGCGATCGGTGTTACTGCTGGTGCTCATCGTCTTTGGACTCATCAAGCTTATAAAGCAAAATGGCCACTCAGAATTATACTTTTCATCTATTTAGCTGCGGCTGGTCAGGTAAAAAAGTTTTCAGTTAGTTTTTGTATTGCAAAAAGAAAAAACTTTACGTTAATCTTTTTTTTTTAGAATAATCTTTATGACTGGGTGCGAGATCATAGGGTGCATCATAAATACACGGACACAGACGCGGATCCACATAATAGCAACAGAGGATTTTTTTTCTCCCATGTCGGTTGGTTGATGATGAAGAAACATCCAGATGTCATTCAAAAAGGTCGTCAAATCGATATGAGCGATATATTAGCCGATCCTATCACCGCGTTTGGTTGCAAGTAAGACTACATGTGTTAAAGAGTTAATATTATCTCGCATTATGTCCAAATAGCTATTTGAGAGGCAAAAGGGAACATAAGATGTGTAAATTTTATTTGTACTTATATAATTCATTTCATAAATGCATATTACGTTACGAGAAAATGTACAGATATACTGATTAATAAGTTGTGTTATTTCACAGATATTTCTCGATATTTCAATTCGTCTTTGCCTTTTTGCTACCGGTAATAGTGCCTGTTTATGGATGGAATGAAACTTGGTCCAGAGTCTTTACGTCACAGATTATACGTTACGTTTTAAGTTTAAATTGCACATGGAGTGTTAACAGTGTGGCTCACATCTGGGGTTCAAAGCCATACGATGCGTAAGCAGATAAATGCGTCCGAAATGATACGAAATTATCTATATATAAACTTAATAGAAAGAAACTTCAATGTATCTTTTTATTGCACAAATAACTTTATGTAATTTATTTTAATGACAGATACATAAATCCGACAGAAAACAAATTCGTCGCCTTTGTAGCGCTCGGTGAAGGCTGGCATAATTATCATCACGTGTTTCCGTGGGATTACAAGACGGCCGAATTAGGAAATTACACGCTCAACATGACCACGATGTTCATCGATGCCTTCTCAAAAATAGGCTGGGCGTATGATCTCAAACAACCTTCCAAAGAACTCTTAAGAACCGTCGTAATGAAGAAAGGTGATGGGAGTCATTCTCTGCAAAGTGTATCGCATCCAGATAGCAAAATGGATTAATAATTTCTGTCACGTTTTTTTTAATTCAGCAGCAGATTATCCAATGACGAACGATGATTAAGCTGAACATTTATTATCAACAGATTTATTATATTTTTCCAGAATTAAAAGAATCAATGATTCTATTAAATCGACTATATATTTTAAAATAGAGTAATATTTAATGTTTTAAAGAAATTGAACAATTCGAGCAGACGAATTTCGTAATCGAAATTTAAATTATTCATTTAATTTGAGAATATATTTGAATAGTTTAATCAGTTCAAACTGATTTCGAGAAAATATACATACGATGTAAAACTAGAGGAAGCACTGTAACAAAGAAATAATAAATTTATTTTTTATTTTTTGTCTACAATAAATTATCGTTGAAAAATTTTTCTTAGAATTTAGTTCTAAGTATTTAGTTTCTAAGTATTTATATAGTTTTAATGAAATCAAATAGACTATTAATTTCTGTTCAAATTATTCGAATTTGAAGCAAATTGTTCAAATAAAATAGAAATTTCTTCAAATTTTTTATCTAAATTCTGGTGCGACACATAATTTTTGTCTTTACATTTTTTTACCAATTAATTTACTGATTATATAATATTGTTATGCTTCTTCTTTATTGCATGTATTTAAAAGAAATGTTAAATAAACGGATATTATATATAAGATAAGCACGCTTTCTATCTATACATCATAGTTATTTGATTAGATTTAAAAATTTGTTGAATTTTTATATTATTTTAATATTGTTTGTAAGAAAAAGGGAACATTATGGAATATTTTTTATTATTATAATATATAATGTCATATATGTCAAACAAGCAATAAGAGCCAAATCGCGGATGACAGTCCGTTATCCCAACGAAACTAAATTTTTCGTTAGAATTTAAGAACCTTAGTGCTTTGTGCACAGGTTTTTAAATTCTTTTTAATTTCTAACGAAAAATTTAGTTTCGTTGGGATAACGCACTGTCATCCGCGATTTGGCTCTTATTGCCTGTTTGACACTCTCAATTGATATTTATATTTATTATAGTAAACTCTACCTAAAATTAACTGAAGAATGTAATTATGTTAGACTATATTAACTCCAAAATGTTTAGTTTTCAAAAAACCCATTTTTTTCAATTGCTTATAACTCGAAAATTATTGACTTCTCAACATTTTTGCTAAGGAAAAATCGTCTCCAAATTGGTCAGAAAATCCGCCCTTAATCATTGGTCCGTTAGTTACCGGACACCCTGTATAACGTCTTTTATATATCTCTGTCTCAGTAGCGCTCAAAGCTGTGTTATGAAAAGTTGTGTGTTTATTATATCGATGCTATAAAAACACAGTCAAAATAAGTACTTTGTGTTTTCTTAATTTCTCAATATTGTATTAGAAGTTTACCCCTTTATTTATTGTTTATTATAAATGAGTCACTATTCCTTTAAACAGTTTGATGCATATTTTGAGTTTAATTCATTTTATAACATTAAATATTTGATCAATTGTGGCAAAAATCTAAGTCGGGACAAAAGTAACAGACTATTACTATCATGAGATAGAATAGATTTATTAATAAACAAGCAAATTGATTGTATATGTAGCATCACAATTATTGCTACATATGTAGGGCAAACTAAAAAACAATTAGGCACAAGAGTAAATGAACATAAAAATAATATCAAATTGGATTCTGCAAGACACTCGGTGATTTTTGATTATATTGTAAAGTTTACACATACTTTTAATTGGAACAACACAAAAATCTTGGATCACGAAAGGAATTATTATAAAAGGTTGATATCGGAAATGATATACATTAAAGAGGAAAAAAACAGTATCAACTTAAAAAAGGACACCAAGCGACTTGACGGTTCTTATTTTGATGTTTTAGAAAAATTGTCTATGTCATCTTAGCATGGCGGTATATATACAGCGTTCTGACATTGTGATTTACAGATATTGAGCTTGCTTTGTATAAAGTATACATTGTTTATAATGTTTTTTAACAAGAAATATTTTAAAGAATTTTTATCGTCTCGACATAGAAGTAAGTGATCACTATTTATTAAAAATCAAATATTCAATATTCAGGCTAACACATTAATTATTTCACAGCTTATTACATATTTTTACATCATGGATTACAAAATTAGACGTTTATTCAAAAAGAACTACAGAAATCTGATGTTCGGGATTAGGCTCTTTAACGACTAATTCGAACGATCAGCCGTAATTCAAGCCAACAATTATAATGTGTTATACTGTGTTTTTTCATATTATAAGTCTATATATTTTACATGTATGATAAGTTCTGTCTTTCTAAATTATTTAAATTATTGATATGTTAGCAGAGCGATATTTGTATTGATAAAGACTGTCGTGCAGTTGAAACGTTTACTAATTATCATTTGTATTATTATATTTTCATGACGTAGAATAAAAAATTGTTAACATCTAATTAATTAGCTCGTTAAGTTGGCCTTTTAATTTATAACTTATTTTAATTTTACACGAGCCGAAATTTATTTTTTATTATATATATATATATATATATGTATGTGTATGTATGCATATATAGAAAATGTATATAAATAAACTAACCTGTACATCCAGCCCTTCTTGAAGGAAACTCTACGTTTCGAAAGGGGCAAATGTTTGGCGTCATATTTTCGTCCCATGGTGTGGACAACACACAAACTCAAGTATACGCTGCTTTTTACGCGTATGAACGTGTATAGCACCGCGCGACGTAAGTAAGGCGTCGCACAGTAGATCATATCAACGTATAATACGCGCGGATTACTGTGGTACATATTGTACATACTACTGATACCGCGCGAATACGAAAGATCTGACGCGCATTTTTACGTACATAATAAATCGGAATATTTGATAAAAAAATATATATATAAAATATATGATGAAAATATATATATATATATATATATATACATATATATATTATTGTATATATATATATATATACACATATATATAATATTGGCATATTATATCTACATACTTTTAGAAAGCATATTTTCTCTTTCTCAAATCACTCGCATACAATTATGAACGAGCAATTTGAAAGAGAGAGAGAGAGAGAGAGAGAGAGAGAGAGAGTGTCAGAAGCACGGTCGTATACACACCGTGGTCAGAAGACAAGACAGCATGAGAGAGACAAAGATAATATGACTGTCTGTCCTTGTCGAACTGCACGATTGCAGCTCCATCTATCGCGACATCGCGCAACTAATTTTGTGCTCTGTATTATTCCCAAATGTCAATTCGCACATACACATGTGAATGAAATATTCCATAACCAAGATCTTTTTTATTAGACTTCTAAACTTATTTCTGCAAGCTCACTAATATTCCTTTATGCAATCTTTTCCGCGAAGTGGTCTTATTTTGTACGTATAAATTGTGAAACTTTTATACAAGCAAATATTGTTATGACGTGACGCGAGAAGCCAGAAAAAAAACTCGTATTTAAAAATTTTTTGTCTTTTTATCACAAATTGAGACAGCTTCGCAGTATATTATTGTATTAACTTTAATCGTGGAAAAGCATTTGTTATTCTATTAACGCAATAAAAACTTCTTGGTGTTGGAAAATATAATCGGTTCGGCCGATAATAGTAGACCTCCGGCATCCCCTTAATAACAAATTAAATAATTTATATACCCACACAACACATGTACGTCCTTTGGACGTCCAATATATGTCCTCACATGTCCCCCATTCGTGGGACGTCCAAAGTACGTTATTCGGACGTCCGATATATGTCCTCACATGTCCCCATTTGTGGGACGTCCAAAGTACGTTAGTCGGACGTCCTGTTAAAATTTCAACTGCGATGGACAGTTGTAGGACTTTAAAAAGACATATTCCGGACATCTTACAATATATCGAGTATATGTATACCCTGTAGTTGAAAACTTAATTTTTATCGATAACATTCGTTTAATACATATAAATTTTGGTTGTGTCTTTTTATATCCAAAATAAGACGTTTATTTTATGTCCTGTAGACATCCTCCGTTTAGTTCTGTGAGGACGTCTGAGCTGAAGATTCTAATTCTATTATTATTATTAATTATAATTTTCTTACAATAATTTTTATTTTTTACAATTTTTTTTAGAGTGACTTTTAATCCTGATAATTTTAGGCGCTAGTGCGCAATGCGCTGCGCATGTCCTGGTCGGCCAGGTTTTCACGTGTCACAACATGTTTCGTGCTCGTGCTCTCGTGTGCCGCTCGTATCTCTCATACCTCGTGTTATTGAACAAAGAGATATTTATTGCAGAGAATATATAGAAAAGTCTTAGTGAAAATATCAATAATATCGGATTCTGTGTAAGTCAGTGACGCACCGCCAAAATACTACTGAATGACAACAATCATAACCTCAGATTTTACAGTTTGTGTTGATTAAAAACTTTCTATGATAAAATTTTCATAGATGTAAAAATTGAACTATATAACGTACTCTAGAATTCTGAAAACAGTAATGCATGGGTTATTTTCATATTTTACTACTCTAGAAATGATAAAGGAATTTAAATTGACAAAAAACACTGAAAGTTTATAAAAATTTACACATAATTGTATACGTTAACTTTGAACACTTTAATTGGAGTTTTTATTTTATTTTTTTTTATACTAAGTAAACTGCGTGAACATATAAAAAATAGCACGTCAGTAATATATTATTTTGTTTTTGTTACACTAACATAAATTTTATAAATAAACATATTGATAATTTTGATGAGCTACTGGTTATAATGCTGAAAGTAGTATACTTAAGATAATATTGCAAAAATTATATACATGTATTTTATTGATTTAAATAAATTCTAACTATCTAAATATATAATATGGTCTTAATAGTTTTCAATGAGCATTATTGAAACATTTGTTGCGTTCAGCAGAAAAAGCAGCTCATGCGGCGACTGTTGATTCTTTAATGTGATTATTTCCTTTAGTTCTTCGTTGGATCTAAACATAGAAACTAATCACATTAAAGAATTAATAAGCACTCATTGGCCGGTATTCATAGTCAGATCTTATATTTAAGATCGTCTTAAGATCTCGTTTAACCAATCAAATAGCCGTATAACGTCATTTGATTGGTTGAACGAGATCTTAAGACGATCTTAAATATAAGATCTGACTATGAATACTGGCCATTGTGCTCTTTTTCTGTTGAATGCAGTCATTATATCCACATAATTACATACTTTGGATGTCCGTAGTAAGCACTAAGGATATCCGCTGGACGTCCCATTTATAGCCTATGGATGTTGTTAGGCGGAACATAGGACATCCTTAATACATCCACAGGATGTACACGGGACGTCCATCGGATGTCCTTGGTGCTCGCTTCGGACATCCAAATTATGTTGTAATTACGTCCATGTGTTGTGTGGGATATGTTCGTGAACGCGCTGCGTAAGAAAGGGTCGCGCGGCACAAATGAGTCACTTTTCTGTCAAAAAAAGAATTTAATTCTCTAACACAATTAATAACAAATACACTTTATCAAACTTCATACAAATGTTAATTATTTTACACTGAAATCGGAATCAAAATCAAAGTGCGGAATAAGCGGCGGTCGTCAACGAATTTTTAGCGGTTTTACAAGTATGCGGTTTGCGTTATGCGGTTCACGGCGGAAAAGCGATAAGGCTGCTAAGCCGGGTGTGAGCTCGTCTTTTATAATCTTTAGGATGGAGCCCACCTTCGCGTGAAGCGCCAATGGTTTTGCGGATTTCGAACATTGCGCCAGGTGACCTGAGAACATTACGCGTAATTGGCCGCTGTCAAAAATTAACGGAAGACGGCTGGCAGAAAGCATGCGCGAGCGGCCGATCGCGATAATTATTGGTAAAAACGAGGCGCCCGTGATAAGCCGCGCATGCTCGCTGAAAATAATTATTCGGCGGAACGGTTGTGGTACCGTTAATTGTTGATGTTTTGAGAAGTTTTTTCCGAAACAGATTGATTTATGTCGCTGTTTTCTCCTCGAAAAACATACAAAAACGATTTGCTGTAAATATCGATCGGTCTAGAATCTTCTAAAATATTATTCGAACAGAATATTTTATTTCATTATACTGTTAATATTTCCTGATGCGTTTTGAACATTCATTTTATCATATTATATATATATATATATATATATATATATATATAGAGAGAGAGAGAGAGAGAGAGAGAGAAAGAAAGTATTAATATATTACATATATAGTATTTTATCTTAGATATTAAATAAAATGTTTATTATTATTTTTATTAAATATGTATTTTGTCATTATATAAATATGTAATACGTACTTGTTAAGAATACTGGTAAGGTTTTTGGCAGTTTTCCTTACCCATGCAACAAATGTTGGTATTCTTTGATTTCTGCCAAATAAATTTCAATTTTAATTTAAATTGTGTTAAAACTTCTTAACCTTTTATTTTCCTTTACGTGTATATTATTATAATTTATGTATATTAAAATTAATCAATAATTCAAATTATAAAGTATAAATAAAAGCTAAACTCGTAATTTACGTATGTTATAACATAGATATACGTATATGTATATATTTTATAATTTCATTATTTGTTTATTGTATGTTTATATTTAACATTTTTAATTAAATTTATTACATTTATAATAAATGTATACAATTCATTAATTATTTTAAAAAATTTTTAATAATTTAAGAAAAATTAAACAGAAGGGAAAATCAGGACCCCATTTCATGCGAGTGACTACTTCATTCATACTACATTCAATGCGCATGCGCGAAATTAACCTAGCCCGTCTAACAACACTGGATAATACCCGAATTTGACGGTACATCGCGACACCGCCTTCAGGAATTTCTGAACGCATGCACATATGCAATGCAAAACATACACCCCGGAGACGAAGAGTCTCTGATACAAGGCATACTATTTACTAAATTAAAGGGTAAAGCCATGCAAGATTTTTAAACGCAAGACATACAAACATTTGAAGAATTAAAACAACAACTAGAGACTGCATACCAAAGCAAGCAAAGTACTGCCCACTTACAACTAGAATTCAATTCACTAAAGCAGAAATATAATGAGTCAGCACAAAGTTTCGGGCAACGCGTCGACCAGCTTGCTATAAATTTATACGATTCAATGATAGAGGGAGAGAACCATGCGAGCTCAGAGAAACGCACTATTTTACAAACGATCCAAACACAAGCGTTATTAAATTTTCAATTAGAGCTACGAAGCAACTTAAAAATACTCGTACGCTCACAACGATTCGCGACGCTTCAAGAAGCGATAGCCGGCGCGAGCGCGGAAAAGAGATTTATCGGTCCTAGCACGTCACGGGCAACTTCCTCGCTATATAAACCTGAATCAACGCGGCCAGAAAAGCGAACGACGGGACAATGTTATAGATGCAGAAAACCCGGACATTACGAACAAAATCTGGATTGTCGTAGCAAGGTTAACGTTCTGCCGAAACCGGAAAAATCCTCGCGCGTATCCGCCATCAAAAAATTTTGCAATCATTGCAAAAAGCGTGGACATAACCGCGAAGAATGTTGGGAATTAAACGGGCGACCGAAAAATAAGACGCCCCCACAGAACAAACCAGAGGATCGAAAAAACCCGCGAAGTATTAATAAAATAGATAATCAAAGAACCCGGCAGGAGAGAAACTCCGAGTCCGAACGTAGCAGCGATGAAAACGAAGAGCGCGAAGATAAGATTAAGAAGACTCGCGCGCTCGAATATCAGGTGACACACGTGCGCCGAACGCCGAGAAAGAGAGCGAGTTTAAATATAATTACTCTGCCCATGCAAGAGGCAAAGCACGGAAAAGTAAATGTGCTATAGTAAAAGTATAAAGGATTCCTTATAGGAAAAGTAAAAAGCCGCCTCAAGAATCTATATCGGACGATGTTTAGTAGAACCGAAGAATTACCAATGTCCCATCAGTGTAATTAATACAACTGATAAGCCGATCGAGATCCACACACCCCTCGTAACCGTAGAAGACGTTTGCGAAGATAACGCGCACGAGTTATACACGATACATACAGACGAGACTCCGAATCTACTAACACGTGACGAATGAATCTGACAATTATTACGCACAAAACATTTAAATGAGAAAGAGAGGAAAGCGATACAGGAAATATGCAGAGAATATAGCGACGTGTTTTATTTAAGCGGAGAACCACTGCCATGCACAGCAACACTAAAACACGAGATAAGCACGCGCGCCGATACCTTATCTGTCAATGTGAAACCGTATCGCCTTCCCGAGAAACACAATTCAGAAGTGAACAAGCAAGTACAGGAAATGCTAAAAGACGGAATTATTAGTACAAGCATTAGCCAGTGGAATGCACCGTTATTAGTAATGCCAAAAAAAGCTGACGCAACTGGCAAACCGCAATTAAGAGTAGTAGTCGATTTCCGGAAGTTAAATGAATTAACTATAGGCGATTTATTTCCACTGCCAAATATTACCGATATTTTGGATCAGCTAAGAAACGCGAAGTATTTTACGACCTCGCATCTGGATATCACCAGATACCGATGGCCGAGCGCGACAAAAATAAAACAGCCTTCTCTCTACGGACACTACAAGTTTCATAATGCCTGTTTAGACTTAAAAACGCACCTGCGACTTTCCAACGACTCATGAACTCGGTGCTAATCGGGATACAAGGGCTCCGATGTTTCGTTTATCTCGACGACATTGTTATATACGGATCCAATTTAGAGGATCACAACAGAAGACTCGCGGAAATATTACAATGCCTACGAAAACACAATCTCAAACTACAGCCTGACAAATGCGAAATTTTACGAAAAGAGGTAATAAACCTTGGACATATTATTTCCGAAAACGGTATACTGCTAGATCCGTCGAAATTAGAGGCGGTAAAAAATTTTCCAACACCACGGAAAGTAAAAGACGTACAATCGTTTATTGGACTAAAAGGTTATTACCGAAAATGTGTAAAAAATTTTTTGCGAATCGCAAAACCATTAACAAAATTAACGAGGAAAACGAAAACATTCGAATGAAAAAACAAACAAATTGCGTTTGAAAAATTAAAAGAAAAATTAATGACAGCGCCAGTGCTAAAGTATCCGGACTTCAATGAAGAATTCAACGTGACTACCGATGCCTCGGACTTTGCAATCGGAGCCGTACTATCACAAGGAACGGTAGGCAAGGATAGACCTATCGCATACGCCAACCGAGTATTATCTCGCGCGGAACAAAATTGTAATACTACGGAAAAGGAACTATTGGCTATTGTATGGGCTGTTAAACATTTTTGACCATACATTTACGGCACAAAGTTTAAAATAATTACCGATCATAAACCTTTGATATGGTTGTTCAATGTAACTGATCCCGGGTCTAGATTAATCCGCTAGAAATTGAAACTCGAGGAGTATGATTATGAAATCATACACAAGGCTGGACGAGTAAACGGGAATGCCGACGCGCTAAGCCAACAAGTAACCCGAGATATCAACGAGGAGACAAAAAATAGAATCTTCATGTTAGAAGAAAACAAAGAAAAAAAGAAGAGGAAGAATTCGCCGATAATACAAGGAAATATTCTGTAAAGAAAAAGAATCAAATACTCTACAAATATCACGATGCACCTACAGAAAAGCATCAAGGAATCGAACGAACAATCAAAAAAATTCGATTAAATCATAACTGGCCAGGATTGACAAAAGATATCGAACAATATATCGCCAAATGCAAATCCTGCCAAAAAAATAAGTTTTCGCGACAAATAAAGGCACCCCTTGTAATCACGGATACCCCGAATAAACCATTCGAAAAATGTGCATTAGATATTTTCGGACCCTTAACAGTTACCACTAATAAAACCAAATACTTGTTATTATTTTAGGATAGCTTGACGAAACTCAGTAAAGCGATACCGATCGCAAATCAAGAAGCAAATACCGTCGCCAAAGAGTTTGTTACAAAAATAACTTTTGAACACGGCATTTCCAAAAAAATTTTAACAGACCAAGGCACAAATTTTATGAGCGAAGTATTTAAAAATATATGCAAATTATTAAGAATAAAAAAGATACAAACAACCGCGTATCATCCCGAAAGTAATGGAGCATTAGAAAGATTGCACCGCACATTAGCCGATAATCTGCGACAATATATAAATGCTGACCAAACCGACTGGGATGAATGGGCGCCATACGCAATGTTTACATATAATACCACTCCTCATACAGCTACGAAATATACCGCCTTTGTGAATTAATATACGGACGACAAGTCAAACTACCGACAGCACTAATGAAACCGCCCAAACTAACGTATAGCTACGTTGACTATCTACAAGAACTAAGAGAAAGAATACGTGCCTCAAATCAGCTTGCGAAGGAAAATATTAAACAAGAACAAATAAAATCGAAAGAATACTTTGATAAATCCGCGAAAGAAACCAAATTTAAAATAGGCGACAAGGTACTCGTATATGATAAGACACTCCGACGCGGACGATCCAAGAAATTAGACGCATTATGGGCAGGACCGTACACAATAATAGAAAAAAATTCAAGCGTCAATTATACAGTAAAGAAAGGAAGAGGAGCGATACGCATGCACACAAACAGATTAAAATTATTTATTGAAAATTAAGACTTACCTAGTCTTCTATCGCAAATGAGTCAGGACTGGTCGCCCCCACCAAAACCACTACCTCACGCACCACTCGCGCACCAGTACGCGTATCGAGAGTGATGTGATGTGCAAAGAGTGCGGCTCACCCGCCCTCCGGGACACATTCGCCCACCGGAACACCACATCGTACGCCCGGGTATATTGGTTCTCCGTCATTTCGGGCCCCACAACAGGGGCGCGAGCGCGACAATAGGGACACAACAGGTCGTACATTCGCGTGTAGGCATTGCACCTTATACAATTGAAACGGAAATCCATAACGATAATACGCCGTGCCACACGTAAGAAAAGTTGTCCTAAGACTAAAAGGTGACGACAGAAGACACGTAGAAGGAACGTTCTTCTTCCATGATAAGAAATTGCAAACGAAAGTATAAGGACAAAGTAGTAAGAAGAATTATATATATATTATTACAGGGCACTTTCACTCTTAATCTGCAACGCTGCAGTACTCAAGAAAGAAAGTGGAAAGAATCAACCGTATGAGATAACAGAGTTCAAGCACAGTCCAGGAATATATTTCGAGCAAATCGGACTACACTTTTCCAAGAAAACATGGAAATAATTAGTAATAAAATTAAATCTTGCACCTTTAAATTACAGACATGAACAAATTGCCAACTATATGAAACAGACAGAAATGATGTGCGTCGAAACAGAGAGTACATGCGTAAACTCGATTAATATTATAAAACAGAAATTAAAATACCTAAACAACATAAAAAATCAAATTGATACCCTATACAAAGGACCTACAAACAAACGTCGAGGACTAATAGACGGTATAAGATCAATAACAAAAACATTATTCGGAATCATGGACGCAAACGATGAAAAACAAATAAACGAACAGCTAGAATTAATAACAAACAAGCAACGTGTATCCAAACACGCGATTCGAAACCAACTAAAAGTAATAAACGCTACAGTAGCACATTTAGATAGACTAGAAAACATAATCGACCATAATGAGAGACTGCTAAAACAGACTATGACCGAAACTTTTACCTTAGAAAAAATAAACGAACATTTCAGGGCAATAGAAGCAATTGTAAACGAACTAATAAAGGATACAGAAAACGTATTAGAATACTTAACATATATACGAAAAGGCAAAATGCACCCCAAATTAATACCAATAGACGAGATTGTAAATAATTTAATCCGTCCGGTTTAGAGCAAAAATGTACGCGGTGAGGGTGGATAGTAAAAAGGACACGAAGAAAACAAAAGATGTCAAAAGTAATGTTGTCGCGAGAACGATAACGTTCGACGATTATACGCGCTGCCTTAACGACGAGATTGAAATGACGCGTCAGCAGTCGTGTATAAGATCGAAATTGCATAAAGTGTATACCATCAGCCAGACGAAAATTGCTCTAAGTCCCTACGACGACAAGCGGTATGTCATACCTGACAATGAGTCGACCGACACCTTACCATGGGGACATTATCGAATACCGCTGTAAATTATATTTATTATATTTATAATATTATATGTATATGTTGTAAGGATGTAGTAATAAGGATTATATTGTTTTTGTTATATATTTCATATATTTTATATATCTTATACAATAAAATGAGTGAATATAATATGAGGCACATTAAATAACATTGTCTTTATGTATCCAAGAGTTGTGCGAACTGTCGAATTTCAACCATTTCACGTAAACCTCGTCACCCCTCCTGCGCAGTATTTTCTCCACGAGGTACACATCCGGATAATTTGCGCGATGCAGCTCGTGTTCAACCATTTCACGTAAACTTCGTCACCCCTCCTGCGCAGTATTTTCTCCACGAGGTACACATCCGGATAATTTGCGCGATGCAGCTCGTGCTCGTAAAACGCTCCAGCGATAGATGTCTTATGATAATCTTCAAGTAGATATGTTACGGGATTAGTATGCTGCACTTTAACAATCTTAAACACCTCGGTTGTCCAATTTGGCGTGTATTCCTTCTCGAAAAGTTGTTTGTACTTGCTGACGCGTACCTGATCACCTACTTTAAACTTTGCCGGGCCTGCGATTTTTACACGATTGTACACGGTAGCCAAGAGTCTTTCGGCGACCGCGGGGGTAACGTCGGTGGGTCGCATGCCGATCGTTCGATGCTTGCGTGTATTGTAAGCCGATACGAGGCGCGACAGCGTGTCAATCCACTTGTACGTGCCATTCAGCGTAAACATCTTCCACATATCGTTCTTTAGCGTGCGATTGAATCGCTCGATGACCGACGCCTTCAATACCAAATATGTAGAATAGTGATTAGTGTTGTGTTTTCGCATAAGCCGTTGCACATCGGCGTTGTAAAATTCCTTCCCGTTATCGGTTTGCATATTTTTCGGGCATCTCTTGCTATCACGAATTATCTTGGCGATTGCGTCAGCTGTCTCGCTTCCTCCTTTACTCTTGAGTGGTACAGCCCACGCATACTTGCTCAACACATCGATGACGGTGAGTATGTAGTGATATCCTTTGTTGAAACGGGAGTACGGACGCATCTCGACAATGTCGGCTTGCCACAGATCATCGTATCTCCGCACTACGACATGCCTTCAAGGGAAATTTTTTCTCGTTGACGCATGCAACTCGTTTACCAACTGCCGTCTCTCCAAACTATGTTGCTCGTTGTTATCTTTACTATTCATTCTGGTTCTTTATTTAACGCTCGCGTTCTTTCGGGTTAGATTCTCGTTCTTTCGGGTTAAATTCTCGTTCACTCATGTCCTTGACAATTTCGAAAATCGCTCCTGACTCGATCGTAGCCTTTTTCGCAGTCGCTTCTGACTCGTTCGTAGCCCACCCTGGCCCGTTTGCAGCTGTACCTGAGGCGATCGTAGCTTTTAAGTACTTGTTCGTAGCTTCGTTCGCAGCCGCGTCTGACCCGTTCGTAGCCTTGTTCGCAACAATCGACAGGCCGTTCACTGCTATACTTGTTACTGCAGAGTTCGGCGGTCACAAAACTCTCGTTGCTCATTTTATTGTAGATTGGTAGCACGCCGATAATCCTTCGTAGCTGCTCGACAACTGTTTGCAACTATTTCTTCCAGCCATTTGTGACAGACGTTTCGGAGCCTACCGTTTATTAGATAGATATTTCTGAGGTAATGTTTGGCGCACGCAAAAGTTCTTTTATCGCAGCCTCCAACGTTCGTACATCCTTCTCTAACGCAGCCAGTTTCTCATCTGACTCTTTCTGTTGGATCATCAATGTTTTAAAGCACTCTTCCAAGTACAATTTGTTGACGGCATCGGTATCCGCCTCAGGTAGCGCTACACGGCGAATCTTGCGCTATATCGCGTCATAATCTGTAGCGACGCGACATAGAGCGTTTTTACGCACACATTTTCTCATCAATGTGTACCAATAATCGCTGATTGTATCAATTCTTCTCTCGAATAATCCAAATTTATTGATAGACATTTTTTTGCAATGCTTTGTAAAGTGTCACGCGATGGACTGAATAGATTGTCGGGACCTCGTTTAATTTATAATAATGCCCGCTTCCCGCAGTTTTTCGATGATCGACAAAATCTCGTTGTCGTGCGCGTTGTTGCCGGCTTGGCGCGAAGCGTCGAGCAATCGTAGGCGATCCTACTAGCTCGTTGGGATCGTTCCAGTGAACGTAATCAATCTTATTGTCGGTTAGCGTCATAGCGCGAAACATTCCCCTGCCGGATTTTGGGTCGTCCGATTTCACCCGCATCAACGGTGCGATATTATATTTGTACTTGTCCCCCTTGCTACTTTTCACACGACCTTGCGCATCAAAATTGCGTTTATGCGCGTTTGTCGCCAATAATAATGTGCTTGTATTTTCGCAAATCGTTCTCCCGGTAATCAGGCCTATCTTGAAAATCAACTCGTACAATCCGGGCGTTCCAATGTACCACGTGTCGCCTATGATTATATTGTCATCTTTGTCAATCGCAAATCGCTTGTTTCCGATGTGCATTTTATTCTCGCTGAAATAGACTCCGTATACATTATCAATCTCTTTCTTCTCATCAGCACTGAAAAGAGCGTCCATGTACTCTTGTCCTAATGGCTCCCAATCCTTTTGCATCATTTGTTGACCTTCCGACGATCTTAACCAGTGTCGAAGAAATATTTCGGACGGATTCACAGGTTGTGCGCTTTTCGGTGTAAAGATTATCAGCAGTGAAGCGTCCAATGGCTTTGAAATATCTTGCACATGTTTTCTCTTTTTCGGTGTCTCCTCCTCCTCTTCTTCCTCCTCCTTTTCTTTCTCCTCTATATCGTTTAATGGTTTTACGTTTTCTCTTTTTCGGTGTCTTCCCCTCATACCACGTCTCGATCTTCACACCGCCGTCGTCAGTGTTAGGCACGTTTTTCACCAAAATCGTCGCGTTGTCGGCAATCTTTTGTAGCGGCTCGATAATAGGTTTAAAGTGAGTCTTGACCGTGATATCGTCATCGATCTTTCCGGTCTTCAGAGCGCGAAATTTTGTGCGGATCGATTCGGCCGTCTTCGCAATCTCCTTGGCCGTCTTTTTATGCTCGCGAATATTATCAGCTATCGGCAGCACTCTCTAGAGTTTTCATCCTCTCGCGATGTTCCTCCGCGGGAAGATTGTCGGCGACGACTAATGGCTCTGCGGTATCGCGAACTCGTTAAATCCTTTTCTGTATCGCCCGTTCGTAAGCGAGCTGTCCTTGTCTATCACTAGAAATCCATACTTTTGCTGCCAACAAGCACGACATAACTCACTGAAATCTTCATACGACATGTCGGTATTCACGTGATCGTTGTACACGTGCTTTAAATTGCATTGCTCGGTGGAATGACGTCCCTGTTATTGAAGAATGTAAAGTAGCCGAATTGTCAATCGACGTCAACAAATCCTTCAGATAACGATATTGGTTGTTGCAGCAATTTCGAGTACACGTACACCTTCTCAAAACGCACGCCGTGCGGACTTTCCAGCAAGTTTATCAACACGTTAGTTTTACCGCAGTTTGAGGGGCCGCAAACGATCGCGCGTATAGTTGTCGGTAGCATCGTACCGTGTTTGCGCACACCTTCGTTCACGCTGCAGCGTACTCTGTCGTCGTAATTCATCACTCGTATCATCAAAGGTTGTCGCACGAATTTAATTTCCCACTCTCGATTTTACCTCGAACGTCCGCCTATTTATAGCTGCGCGAACTCGCGCTTTGCTCAGTAATGTTTAGAGAGTGCAGCGAATGTTAACGAAAATAGGTACAGGTCTATTAAATCGTGCGATAAACGCACTTCCGATCGAGCTTCATATCCCCGGTTATCAGTTTTGCGACCCTGGAACTCGTTTGGAAAAGCGATTGGCTAGAGGCGATCAAGGTGTCAATCAATTGGACGAGGCGTGCCGTGAGCACGATATAGCGTACTCTCGGAGCAGCGAACTTACCGAGAGACACGGGGCGGATAAGGTACTCGACGAGAAAGCGAAAACTTGCATCGTTGCGAAGGATTCGAATCTCGGTGAGAGAGCCGTGGCCACAGCTGTCTGGGCAGCGATGATAGCCAAGACAAAGATCGGCATGGGCTTGAGGATGAGGACGAAGAAGAGGAAGACGAAGAGGAGAATACTTCCGACAGCGAAACGAGGCGGATTTTTACGGATTCTACCAATGCTGGGCGCGCTCGGATCCCGGGTTGGCGGAGCGGCTGGCGTAGCTAGAGCGGTGAACAAAAAAGCCGCGCAACGTCAGATGCAAGAGATACTACGCCACAATCGCGCCATGGAAGGTCACGGCCTGTATCTCGCCCCTTACAAATACGGACGAGGAGCGAGGAAAAAAAAAACGTCAAAAGGCGTTAAAAATGTCGCGAGGTTTAACTACCAATGTGCAATTGCTACAACTGGCAAAACGTATGCGCATTCCGTACTTTAGAGGTGTTTTCATGCGCAATGATTTACCGATAAATGGCGCGCGAGAAAATGAGGAGATCGCGCAATCTATTTCGACAGTTTTGGCAATCTTAAACCCTCCCGAGAAAGTGGTGCGATATTTAAATGTGTCGAATTTAGAATACAATCGCGCTTCTTATCAAACGTATGATCAGAGCATCTGCGGACAATTGTGCTTGCAGTTTCTTCGAGAGATTGAATTCTCGCTCCCGCGAATTTAAAGACTGACATTACTCTATTTAACTCAGTTTTGTAAACAAGTCGCTAACACTAACGTTGACTGGAAAGAGTAGCGTCCTCGCGGCGACCTACTTTCCGCCTATAAATTTGAGCGACGCGGACTACGAGCTCGGTCTGACGGATTTTGAAACTTATTACACTATATCGAATGTGAATTCCTCGAATAATAAATTTTACTACGGCAAAGACGACGCGGAAATTACGATTTCCGAGGGATCGTACGAACTGCAAGCGATACATAAATTTTTGAAACGCGCACTTTCCCGGAAACATAATGCTGTTAATGATAAAGGTGTCGACGATGACAATTACCCAATCGTGCTCCGCGCTAATTACAATACGATGAGAAGCGAGATCAAGTGTGCATACAGAGTAAACTTTAGCATGCCTAACAACATTGGATCGCTGCTGGGATTCTCGAATCGTATACTGCAACCGCGAAAATGGTACGAATCATACATGGCGATTAATATTATCAACGTGAACATTATCCGCATAGAGTGTAACGTGACCGCGGGTGCATACAGCAACGGTAAACTCGTTCACACGATACACGAATTTTCACCGAGGGTACCACCAGTATATAAGATATCGGAAACGCCGGCGCAGATCATTTACCTGCCGATCTTCGCAGGAGCATTATGGATTTAACGTTACAAGTTGTCGACCAGGAGGGATGATTGCTCAATTTTCGAGGAGAAGAGATAACAGTTAGATTGCACGTACAACGACGGGCCGCAGCGATAACACCTCGTGCGACGGGATGCTTGTGTAGAATAAATACACGAGGAGGGACAACAGGCCAGACGCAGCAACATTTGCACCTAATAACAAATCAACCACAAAGAAACTCACCTCGTCAAACGTTGCGTTTTTACAATCTTTGGGATTTGCGTTGCGGGTTACGACCTGAACAATGACGGAGATTCTCAACATCAAGGAAAAGCCAGTCTTTGACGATCGCATCGTCAAGATTGAGACTCACACATACAACCCGTTTGCCAACACAACATTCGGTTACAGCGACGAGATAAGAATATCCATACAACAACAGGACTTGTATACGTTGCTATTAACTACTTGTATAAACTCATAAGTCTCGAATCAGCGGACGTGCGCATGATGATGGTCGAATCGACGTTACGTCGTATGCTCGAGGTCAATTCATGCATCGAAATAATGTTTGATCGATTGGCGAGACTCATTGCAACGGTCGATATCAAGTATACACAATTCTTTAATATTGTATCCACTGTAGCGGATGCTAGAGAATTGCCGAATGCGATACGCGCTAGCGACGCCTTCAACAAGCACCAACTCGTCGATTGCGAGCTAGTAGCTTTAGTCTTTAGTTCTTAATATGTAATAAAACTTTATATATAATTATGTATTAAATATAAGACGAATAAATACTTATATGTATATATCATGGTGTACTTTATTTGCACGCCACTTGTTACATACTTTGCAAAAAAAAATTATCGTGTCAAGGACATTGTCGCAGCAGCGGCAGCGAGAAAAAATTGATATTTTTATCTTACGAGGATTAGAGATAAGACGGGCCGCATCTATGCTTGGATTCGGCGGCAGCGAGAGAAAATCGATAATTGTATCGCGAGGCGCACGCGACGGTCTCATTAAGAAACAGAGAGTAAGAAAACGGACCGCAGCGCGAGAGAGACGGCGAAATACGACGCAGCGTGAGAGTGAGAGAGACGGTGAAATAAGACACATCGTGAGAAGACGCTGCGCCAAGTAGCGGCGAGAGAACTTAGGCGGCTCGAGATAGCGGCGAGAGATATGGCGAGAGAGACGCGAAGAAGAGAGAAACGCGAAGGAGAGAGAGGCGCGAAGCAGAGAGGCGCGAAGGAGAGAGACGCGAAGGAGAGAATATTTTATTTTTATTTTTTGTTTAGGAATATCGAATGAAGGAAACATTTTTTAAAATTATTAAATATTTTTATTATAATAAATATATATTTTATTCATTATTTTTTTATTTGTACAATACCGCCGGCATTAGCATTAGCCGAGGTGTACCACGTGGAGATTGCCGGTCGGATTTACACCTCATGTGTATGTGTGTGTGTGTGTCACAGTAGAGATAAGGAACCCACTGGTATTTCGTCACTCCCGCGGTATTTAATGACTCCAACCACTCTCTACTGTGTGTGTGTGTAAATATAAAAAATAAAATATAATATATGTAAAATAAAAAAAAATATAAAAATATAAAAAATATATAATTGTTTCGGAATCGATTCCGCGATAATCGCTTGCCTCGACTTTTGTATTGTTTGCGCGCGCGAGTACACAGTTCATCGATGAAAAATATTACAAAGCATGTTATTGTCTGCGCTCTTATTTTCGGAAATTCTCCCACTTTTCTCGGAGACCGGCAGGTTGGAGCAATCCGATGCCCGTTTCCGAGATGAGTCAGCGCTCTGCCGTCTAAACGACAACAGACCAGGCAAATTATATTGAAAATCCATCGCTTTGTATTCTTCGGAAAGCGCACAGTCTTCTCCTGCACAAATTGTATATCTCCACACGACGGCGTAAAATCCGATCTTGTTGAGAGAAGGACGAACAACAATTAAAAGAAGTGTAACGTCCAGACAAATTTCAAAATTTCAATTTCTTCAATCATTAATTTTTTTTTAACCTATTAGTCATGACAATCTCTAACTTGCATGAAAGACCGGCATTAACGAATATTTAATCACAAATATAACCACTCGTAGGCTAAAACATGTCTTCTCACAAATGACAACAGAGTAATAATTCACTTTTAAATTTAATAATATTGATAGCATAAAAGGCATAATTAATAAAGACTCTCTACTCTCGATCATTTGTTAAGAAACATAAACCTGAAATAAGAATAAGCGTGCCTATATTATAACTATTCATAATTCAAGAGACTTAAAAATCGTACACGTAATGCGTAGTAACATTGTATCCGTCACACGTTCGAAAGTACTAAATAAGGATACCATAGTTCGACTATGAATATATAAGTATTTTATCCTGGTTATGATCTTTCATACAGTAAGTACCAATTTGCATTTAACTAAAGAATATAAACGTAAATTAAGGGTTTCCACCCACCTATCGTGATTACCGGATCATAAATACAAAATATCAGAAAATATAGAAATTCATTCCTCACGCGAATTATAATACATTTTATTTCGATTCCCAAAAGGAATCGACATACTCTATAGGATAGTACCTAAGAATATATGTATACCACTTATAATGTAGTATACTATAATAATTGGATAACCAAATGTGAAACCCGCTTTACTATTGTGAACTCGGCTTTACTCTCAAAGAAAACCCCAGAACATTCCAGAAGAATGATGCAATATAGGAGCTTCTAGAAGGATCCAGAAGCATGATGCAATCGATGACGCAACGCAGAAGCAAGTTGCAACCTGCAAACCGATAACGGAACAAAGAGAGTCGTAACGCATAGCCAACCGTTATCGCTACCGAGAATAGGATAAGGAAAGTCGGAGCGCCCGGCGATGAGTCATCAAAGGGACGCCGCTATCGCTACTAAGAAGCCATCTTTCCGGGACTTAACCGTCGCAATCTCTACCTGGAACAGATTATCTCCGGTACTTCCCCGGCACATCTCTCTTACCATTGGCTGAGCCACATCGCCCGATGGGAGGAGCAAGCCCCATTTTTGGGTATATAAACCCGGCTCCCGGCACGGAACGGCAGTGATTTCGTCGCAGGGAATTCGTCATCTATCACTCAACAGTGAATTCGCAATCCATCACTCAAGAGTGATCCCGCCGCAGTCAAGCAATTACTACGGAGCTCTGAAGACATCGAGACATAGCCGCCATTTCGGACCGAGGTACCGAGGCTCCTCAGCTCTTCAACTCAGAGGGAAGAACATAGTAGCGAAGTGTACCACCTCAATTCACATAATACATTTTCTAACCTTTTTATTATTTAATCCATTTCACATATCCCCAAATATTAAATCTCTACTTACACTCATTATATTTAATCATTATATTTAATTATTTAATATTAACTCAATCTTACATTACATTCCTAACTTTTAATTTTTAACATAAACATAAGCCATATATTACTCTGCATGTCCGATATTATTTCAATCTACGATTTGCATCTGCATACGTCTGAGTTACAATCGTCGATCTATTTAATATTTTATCCAATACTATTCAATATTATTTAACCGATATCGCATACTTATTCAATCTATTATAATAAATATACTTATGTATTTTATTATATCACTGCTTATTTATATATGTATGTAACCCTGTATCCTACCACTTATTAGCGAATTGAATGCCGCTAATTCCTCTGTACACATTAGAAACTATATCCTGTCAGAAGGTAAATTCGCAAATCATCTCAGAGATGCACGTTCAGTAAAGTGAACGTAGCATTAGCCTAATAAGACCAGGACCTGAGAACCCGGAATAACCGGATGTATACCTACCTCTCTATTCTTTTATGCTTTTAATACCTTGCACTTTCCAATAATTGCGAATTACTTTACCACACCGACTGACAGTGATCTTGCATATTGATATTTAAATTTATTTGACAAGTGTACTCCACCTTACCCTATTTGCTACTATTAAAACCATACCCTGTCATAAGGTAAATTCGTTACTACGATTCTGAGATGCACGTTCTGTAAAGTGAACGTCGCATTAACCTTCGGGGACCGGAATCCACGGGCAACCGTACATTTCTTCACCCTTCCCTGCTTACTCTCTCTCTGCTTTACAAACCTAACGAATTACTTTACCAAACCAAATGACAGTGGTCTTAATGATTATTAAAAATAATTAATTCATAATTTTACAATTCAATTATTGATGCTTGAAGCTACACGTATTAATACTCTTAATATAGATATTAATACTTATATTCAAACCTCTATTCCTAACTCCTCTATACCCATTAGAGTTATATCCTGTCAGAAGGTAAATTCGCAAATCATCTCAGAGATGCACGTTCAGTAAAGTGAACGTCGCACTAGCCTATTAAGACCAGGACCTGAGAACCCGGAATAACCGGATGTATACCTACCTCTCTATTCTTTCATGCTTTTAATACCCTGCATTTTCCAATAATTGCGAATTACTTTACCATACCAACTGACAGTGATTTTGATATTCATTGACAATTTGTTACTTCAAAGTCTAAGATTTATTTATTCATTAAGAATTACTATTTCAAAGTTCAAGATTTAATTATTAACGATTGAAACATCAAGTATTAATATTTTCAACGCAGATATTAATACTCCTATCCAAATCCCTCCTTTTATCCACGTTATTACAAATCCTCATTTAATACAGGTTTATTATAATAATTACTGACATAAAGTTAATTTATTAATAGGTGAAGGGCTTTCTCGCATAAGATTAACCTTTCATCTCTGTTCGCTCTCATTAACAAGTAAATCACGCTACAAACGTGAGTCATATTCAATTATTTCAAATAATAGAACAATCTATCTTTCGATTTATTCATGTGAATTTATTTAACCGTTAGATGGTCTCTCCTTTCCGACGAAGGAATCAGATCGATCGAAACGAGCAGCACCTTCACAGGCTACGCGAACGTAGATCTCGAAGACCTCTAAATCTAAACGTTCAAATTTATCCAACGCGAATAATCATACAACCTCCCTCTTCAGACGCTTATTCGCCAATTAATAATATACCTCCATACATTGACTATTCTCACCCTCAATTTCCTGAACAGTCTCATTCAGAATCAAATACTTACTTAATCGATCCAAATCATCAATTTTTAACTGACCCTGAATATTACGTCCATGATCAAACTCAACAATTAGCATCTCCGGAATACGATCCATTTTTACAATTTAATCACGAACAAAACTTCAATATTTTTGACGAGGATACCGTGAACCTCACATCCGACGGCACTCGTAACTTCATCTCAGAGGAAACTCAGGACGACCTTACTTCTTTTATTACTTACCTCTGTAACGTCCAGACAAATTTCAAAACTTCAAACTTTTTCAAAACTTTATTCTTTAATCTATTAGTCATGACAATCTCTAACCTGCATGAAAGACCGGTAATAACGAATATTTAATCACACATATAATTACTCCCAGGTTAAAACATGTCTTCTCACAAATGACAACAGAGTAATAATTCACTTTTAAATTTAATAATATTGATAGCATAAAAGGCATAATTAATAAAGACTCTCTACTCTCGATCATTCGTTAGGAAACATAAACCTGAAATAAGAATAAACGTGCCTATATTATAACTATTCATAATTCAAGAGACTTAAAAATCGTACACGTAATGCGTAGTAACATTGTATCCGTCACACGTTCGAAAGTACTAAATAAGGATACCATAATTCGACTATGAATATATAAATATTTTATCCTGGTTATGATCTTTCATACAGTAAGTACCAATTTGCATTTAACTAAAGAATATAAACGTAAATTAAGGGTTTCCACCCGCCTATCGTGATTACCGGATCATAAATACAAAATATCAGAAAATATAGAAATTCATTCCTCACGCGAATTATAATACATTTTATTTCGATTCGCAAAAGGAATCGACATACTCTATAGGATAGTACCTAAGAATATATACCACTTATAATGTAGTATACTATAATAATTGGATAATCAAATGTGAAACCCGCTTTACTATTGTAAACTCGGCTTTACTCTCAAAGAAACCCCCCAGAACATTCCAGAAGAATGATGCAATATAGAAGCTTCTAGACGGATCCAGAAGCATGATGCAATCGATGATGCAACGTAGAAGCAAGTTGCAACCTGCAAACCGATAACGGAACAAAGAGAGTCGTAACGCATAACCAACCGTTATCGCTACCGAGAATAGGATAAGGAAAGTCGGAGCGCCCGGCGATGAGTCATCAAAGGGACGCCGCTATCGCTACTAAGAAGCCATCTCTCCGGGACTTAACCGTCGCAATCTCTACCTGGAACAGATTATCTCCGGTACTTCCCCGGCACATCTCTCCTACCATTGGCTGAGCCACATCGCCCGATGGGAGGAGCGAGCCCCATTTTTGGGTATATAAACCCGGCTCCCGGCACGGAACGGCAGTGATTTCGTCGCAGTGGTTCCAGTCAACAACAATCCAGCACTCAACCAGCAAATACTACGGGGTCCTGAAGACATAGCCGCCATTTTGGTGAGGTATAGCCGCCATTTCGGACCGAGGTACCGAGGCTCCTCAGATCTTCAGACTCAGAGGGAAGAACACAGTAGCGAAGTGTACCATAGCAAGGCACATAAGACATTGTCTAACCTTGTGAGTATTTAAGCCAGTTCACATATCCCTAAATAGTAAAGCGCGACGGACACTCATTATATTTAAATTAATTAATGAAAGGCTCGTATAATTTAACAAAATTAAACAAATCATATATAGTAGGCCAACTGAACGAGCAAATAAATAAGGTGTAAAAATTTTTATTAATAGTTAAATAATTAAATTAACATTCCGTTACAGGATCGATATAAATTGTAAACGTTTCGACTGCACTATAGTCTTTATCAATACATAAAAGTTAAATATTAAAATACAAAGTTAAATGTTAAAAATACAAAGTTAGTTAAATATTAAAATATAAAATTGAAACGATTCTTCGCTGTTGACCAATAGATATGCAAGGCGATTGGTCTGAGATGCCAAGTTATGCGACATTTGAGCATGCTACGGATATAATACGCGAATTAAATCAATGACAGAGAGAATTAAAAAATCTTTCAACTTACATTATCGTTTTAACAAGTCCTTTTCCCCGATATTTCAAGTGTCTGTTGCGAAGTCTGAATACCAAATGTCAAAATAGAGAGCGTGATGTATTTATTTATTACCAATGTTTTTTCTAAATTATGATTCAGCAAATTTTTTAAGTATGTCAAAATAACTACTGTCTAACAATTCGGTGTCTGTATTTAAATTAATTCCATTTTTCTGTTCTTTAATGTGGATCATTTCAGATATTAGTCTTTTATGGTAGTTCTTTTCGTGATCCATAATTTTAATATTGTCCCAGTCAAATGTATGTTGTTCGTTTAGAATGTGTTCTGTGACAACCGAATGTCTAGCAGAGTCTAATTTAATATTATTTTTATGTTCTTTAAGTCTCGTTCCTAACTGTCTTTTTGTCTGTCCGACATATGTGGCGTCACAATCGTTGCAATTCAGTTTATAAATAACATTAGAATTCGTGGGGCAATTATTTTTGTCCTTTTGAACTTTTATGAAGTCATTCAATTTTTTAATGCAACGATATCCTACCACTACGTCAGGTCTTCTTATTGCTGAAGCAACTTTCTCAGATATTGATTCTATATATGGTATGACAAAATATTTAATGTTAGTATTAGTATTATTGGTATTAGTTATATTGTTATTATTAGGCTTGTTAAATTTCTTAGTTGAGAGATTTTTTAATCTGCGTTTTATTTCTGTGAAAATTAGATCAAGAGGATAACCGTTGGATAGCAAAATGTTAATAGCTTTCTCTATATTTTTTTTGTGAAATTGCGGATGTGATAGTAATAAAGCTCTATCTACCAAGTTATAAATTGTTCCTATTTTATGACAAGTCGGATGATTTGAAAAAAATGAAAGTAATCTACCTGAGAATGTCTTTTTGTGATACCAATCTAAATAAATTTTATTATCTATTACTTTGATCATTATGTCTAAAAAGCTTATACAACGATTATCCTCTTTTTCCAATGTAAATTGTAGTCTATCGTTATAATTGTTGAATTCGTTCAAAACATATGTAATATTGTCAGCGGAAGTGCATAAAATAATGTCGTCTACATAACGGAAATAGAAAGTCATTTCGCAATTTAAATTACTAATTACTAATGTTTCCAAGTCCTGCATGACTATATCGGCAATGATCGGAGAAAGTGGGGAACCCATAGGAGTCCCATAAATTTGTTTGTAAGTTATGTTATTAAAAGTGAAAAATGTAGAAGTTAATATAAATTTTATCATACCTATGAATTCATTTTTGGGAATCTTTGTGTGTGACTCTATAAAATGCCATCTATTATTGATACCGTTTAATGCAAGATCTACGGAAACATTAGTAAATAATGAAACAACGTCCAATGAAACTATTATGTCGGTATCTTGTATTGTTTTCCCTGATAGAATGTTGCATATATCAAAACTGTTATTTACAAAACTGTCCGCTCTAGGAAGGCTATCTTTTAAAATTTTATGAAAGAAAGAAGCAATATTATATAGAGAAGTATTTATTGAGGAAACTATTAATCTAAAAGGAATATTTTCCTTGTGGATCTTGGGGAGCCCATAGGCTTTAGGAAGAAGAGAGTCGCTTGAAAATAAATAATAATATTCTTTTTTGTTGATGAAATCTTTTTTCAACCATTTTTTTAAACAAATATTGAGTTCTTTTTCTATTTTTGTTGATGGATTGTTTTTAACTATGGTATACGTAGAATCGTCTTCTAGGAGACTCTCAACTTTTTTTATATAAAATTCTTTTTCTAGTGCGACTGTAATGCTGCCTTTATCTGCTCTAGTAAATAAAATATTAGGATTTTGATTGCAGAATTTAATTGTGTCTTTATGCATGTGAAATAATTTTTCTTGTATGTCCGTTTTTTTGTCGTTATTGTTTAAAAATAATGAAAATTGTGGAATGGCAGCATTACGAATCGAAGTAAGATTTCTGATCCCATTAGAATTGCTTTCTATATCTTTGATGAATTCGTGTATAGCTACTTTTTTATTTAAGTTAACTGGGAGACTAAATTCACCTCCCAATTGTAATAGATTGGTTACATTGGGGGGAATTTTTTTATCAGTTAAATTCATAAACCATTTCTGGTTAGTTTGTTGTAAAGGGTTATGTGTAGCACAACGAAAACTGTTGGCAGAAACAGTGTTATCAACAATATTTGTCGATGATATTGTTTTCAATTCGATAGGATCAATATTTTTAATGTACTCTGTTTCATGCGATTTACGTAGCGATAGGAATTTTTTCTTGTGTATGAGATATAATTTTTGGTTGAACAAAGAAAAGGAGTTGCAATGGTAATTTAAAATCTCCTGCCAGATGTAAGATGGTAAAAGATTTTGGAGAATTTGGAATTGCCTTGACCGTTTTTTATTAAGTGAGTTTAAAGTTCTATATAAATCAAATATCTATATGTTAAGAATTTCAGTTCTGATATTATGCAACAAACCACGCATCCTATTTTTTGATTTATAGTGGTGGAAAACAAATTTATTGTTACAGAAATTACGCAAATGATTGGGAAACAAACAATATCTCTTACATTCCCTTAAAAATTTCAATTTCGACATTGCTTTAATTATCGCATAATTAAAATTTAGCCAAGATTTAAAATGTTTTAACGTTTCTAGACCAAAATAGTTATAAATAAAGCTAGAATTAAAACGATGGTATTTAAACGGGTAATTAGTCCCACGCATTATAAGGCCAGCGTTTATTAAAATTAATTAATGAAAGGCTCGTATAATTTAACAAAATTAAACAAATCATATATAGTAGGCCAACTGAACGAGCAAATAAATAAGGTGTAAAAATTTTTATTAATAGTTAAATAATTAAATTAACATTCCGTTACAGAATCGATATAAATTGTAAACGTTTCGACTGCACTACAGTCTTTATCAATACATAAAAGTTAAATATTAAAATACAAAGTTAAATGTTCAAAATACAAAGTTAGTTAAATATTAAAATATAAAATTGAAACGATTCTTCGCTGTTGACCAATAGATATGCAAGGCGATTGGTCTGAGATGCCAAGTTATGCGACATTTGAGCATGCTACGGATATAATACGCGAATTAAATCAATGTCAGAGAGAATTAAAAAATCTTTCAACTTACATTATCGTTTTAACAAGTCCTTTTCCCCGATATTTCAAGTGTGTGTTGCAAAGTCTGAATACCAAATGTCAAAATAGAGAGCGTGATGTATTTATTTATTACCAATGTTTTTTCTAAATTATGATTCAGCAAATTTTTTAAGTATGTCAAAATAACTACTGTCTAACAATTCGGTGTCTGTATTTAAATTAATTCCATTTTTCTGTTCTTTAATGTGGTAATTCTCTCTTTATTCTTTCATGCTTTTAATACCCTGCATTTTCCAATAATTGCGAATTACTTTACCATACCAACTGACAGTGATTTTGATATTCATTGACAATTTGTTACTTCAAAGTCTAAGATTTATTTATTCATTAAGAATTACTATTTCAAAGTTCAAGATTTAATTATTAACGATTGAAACATCAAGTATTAATATTCTCAACGCAGATATTAATACTCCTATTCAAATCCTTCCTTTTATCCACGTTATTACAAATCCTCATTTAATACAGGTTTATTATAATAATTACTGACATAAAGTTAATTTATTAACAGGTGAAGGGCTTTCTCGCATAAGATTAACCTTTCATCTTTGTTCGCTCTCATTAACAAGTAAATCACGCTACAAACGTGAGTCATATTCAATTATTTCAAATAATAGAACAATCTATCTTTCGATTTATTCATGTGAATTTATTTAACCGTTAGATGGTCTCTCCTTTCCGACGAAGGAATCAGATCGATCGAAACGAGCAGCACCTTCACAGGCTACGCGAACGTAGATCTCGAAGACCTCTAAATCTAAACGTTCAAATTTATCCAACGCGAATAATCATACAACCTCCCTCTTCAGACGCTTATTCGCCAATTAATAATATTCCTCCATACATTGACTATTCTTACCCTCAATTTCCTGAACAGTCTCATTCAGAATCAAATACTTACTTAATCGATCCAAATCATCAATTTTTAACTGACCCTGAATATTACATCCATGATCAAACTCAACAATTAGCATCTCCGGAATACGATCCATTTTTACAACCCAATTCTAATATTTTCGACGAGGACACCGTGGTACTCGCTCCCGACGACGTCAATAATTTCATCCCAGAAGGAGCACAGAATAATTTTAGCTTCTTTATAAACTATCTTAACCAATCTAACGACTCTGAACAGGAGCTCAATAACATTGTAATACAGTTCCAAGCTCATCCTGAACCGAGTCAGGACCAGTAGATTTTGTATCGACATAAAGGATTTATAAATGAATACACAATTTTTATACTTGTAAAATATCTTTATTTTCTGACCCGACCCGCAGAATTCCTTCTCCATCCGACTTTCTCAATCGAATCTCAAGCTCTCGGCATCCCAGGGTATAGCCGGCCTAGCAGGTTGCCCTAAAAAAGTAGAGAGCAGCTTCTCAAACGTTTAACCGAGGTAGACGCGAGAGAAGACCGACTTGTGCATAAGGTGATTTACCGTAAGGTGAATTGCCGGACGTAACAATTTCAGAAAATCATGCATCAGCATACGGTGGCCATAAAGGCGTTACAAAAACTTTTAATAGACTTCGACCTCATTATTTTTGGAATACTATGAAACAAGATATTCAAGAATTTATTAGAAAACGTCGCGAATGCCAATTAAAGAAATTAACGCGCGTCAAAACCAAACAACCTCTGATTATTACGGATACCCCCGGGACAGCTTTCGACAAAGTTTCACTAGACATAGTAGGGCCATTCCCTATCACAAATAACAAAAATAAATATATTCTAACAATGCAAGATTTATTAACTAAATACTCCATAGCTGTACCATTAAAAGAAGCCACTTCATTAACGATAGCCGACGCTTTCACAAAAGAATTCATTTGTATTTACGGAACTCCTAAAGCTATTTTTACCGATCAAGGTGCAAACTTCCTATCAACTTTAATACGCGTCCTAACAAAGAAATTCAATATCCAACACTTTAAAACTACCGCTTATCACCCTCAATCAAATGGATCGATAGAACGATCACATCATGTATTAGTAGAATATTTAAAGACACAAATCGACAAAGAGGACAATTGGGATGAATATATCAAACTCGCC
>NW_028190812.1:35183-52205 GCF_048542155.1 Nylanderia fulva | reverse complement strand
TTCGAGTAAAAATCGATCTATATATAACGAGTTATTTTTATAATAATATATATTATAAAAAAAAATTTATAATATATATTATAAAAAAAAAAACGTTGACAGATATAATGTATCATATATTTGATTTAATTTGATCATTTCGTTATTTATTCCTATCCTCTCACTCGAGTCAACTTAAGTCGATTCAGAATTACTCTAGATTCATTGATTTATGTATATACATATTTATTTTTTTTTGATCAATCAATCAGCGAGCAACGAGATGTCTTCGAGTAAAAATCGATCTATATATAACGAGTTATTTTTATAATATATATTATAAAAAAAAAAAACGTTGACAGATATAATGTATCATATATTTGATTTAATTTGATACTTTTCGACGACGAAAATTTAAATACGATTAATACTCTTTAATTCTCGGATTTATAAATTTGCACGGTTTTAACTCGCTCGAAAGCTATCATCGTCATACTTTTGCCTCTGTTGGTATATACAAGAGCCACGTTCATCCTATTTTCGGTTCGTTACCCAGTGCCTGACGCAAGGAAAAGTGCAAAGCAAGATGCCATCGTGGAGGCGTGTTGCTGACGCGCGTACGACATGTCAGGAACTTGGAATGATCGTGGGAGTTCCCGGTGCTGCGCCGACTGAATTTATCCGTGCGCTCTCTCGGCGTTACTCCCGAAAAAAACCTTCCAGAGCTGTATCTCCGTCGAGCCATTCCGCGCTCTCGTCGCGGAATTTTCTACGTGTCGTAGCCGTCTTCCATCTCGCCGTTTCGGACTGCGTTCCGAGACCGGAGGAGGGTCGTAGTAGACGCCGAGTAAAAGCGTATGCAGGGCAAACAGTTGCTGACACTCGCACGAACCGCGCGGTTCGCCGAGTTTACGCAAATCTTTTTTTTCCTTCCGTGAAAATTACCTCCCGTAAACGCGCGCTTCTCTTTTTTCTCATTTCTCGCCTCTCTTGATGGCGAACTCGCGCGCCGATTTTCGATCCTCGCGCTGATGCTGACGTTGATGTGGGAATCGGGGGAAATTCGGCGTGTGTATGTATGTACATGTATGTGTGCACGTGCATCTGTACGTACATCTGCACGTGCGTGTACATGTACGGAAAAATTGAAGAGACAGATAGGTAAGGAGGAAAGAAAGAGCGCGCTCATATACATGACTGAACGAAAGTATATCGGAATCCCCAAAGATTTCGTCTCGTGTCTCGATTTTACCTATGCCATCCGAGAATATTGACTCTCGGCAAGCGCCGGCTTTTGGTCCACATCGCGTCCCCGATTCATCCACTTCTATTCGCGTCGGGCTAACATCGCCACAGGGCGATGTGACTATCTGTCATCGCGTGATCCAGTACAACCCGTTGACCAACGTTGTGCGCAAAATCACCTAAAAAATGTTTACACAACTACGCGTGTGAGGGAGGGGGAGGAGGATACATAATCATGATGATGCGAGATGTCTGATGTTAGTGAAGTAATACCTCTCGACTGACTCACATCGAAGAGATCATGTCCGCACCAACGTTTGTCGACCTGCAAGGATTTATCCTAAACAAGCGATTTATCGTGAAGGAAGCGGCAATCCTGAGAAGAGGATATATCATGTCACACTATTTCTTCGCATGCCCTGTGCCGTGGAGCGTGCTTATAAAGTCGGAAAGGCGCCAGGCCTCATGGATAACTCAGCATCATCACAGCTTGCAATGGGAGGATGGAAATGTTCCATACTGCATGGCTCAGCGCTTGATCACGGCAGCTATCAATGGTATAAATGAACAAGACGAGGAGGAAGAAGAAGAAGAGTCCTTTCTCGTGTATGTAAAAGGACTCGAAAAGCGAGAATGGCTGGCCGAAATAGTGGACGATGTGTGCAGCGGTTTCATGATTGAGACCTTGGATGCCATATATGAAGATGTGCCTGCATTAAATAAATTAGATCCCACATATACTCTACGATGTAATAAACATGTAAAAAATTGCGCGTTACAAAATGTATTTAAATTATTCAATTGGTGGTCGGCTAATCGCGACGATCATCCGTTTTTTGAATAAACATATTATTTACATACTATTCTCTTTGTTATTTTTTCTAACCAGATATTTCTAAGAATTCCTTTTACCCCCACTACTTTTAAAAATTTCTCACGCAATCGTATTTCTAAGAATTTCTTTTACCCCCACTACTTTTAATAATTTGTCTTTCCTTCCAGATATATTTCTAAGAATCCCCCTCTCCTAATATTTTAAATATTTCTCTTTGTTCTTTCCCTCCAGATATATTTCTAAGAATCCCCCTCTCCTAATATTTTAAAAATGACCGTTACTCGATTATTAGTACCTTATTATACAATTAGTCTTTCGTCGACCGTTCTAACTGACGGTTCACTTTTTAATACCCTCGGTTCAAAGAAGCAGCAGCAGCATGAATTACTACATGCCGAGACATGAAGAAACGTGCGAGAAGAAATGCGATGAGTAAGTATAACTTTTTTGTATCTTTTATATATTTTATATTTTTTTAATTTTATTTTATCTTTTTTATCTAATTTTTACAGCGTTTCGCTGGAGCCTCGTGCGGTTCGCATACTTGGAAGACAATACGCATTGACGGCAACGGAATTCAAATTCCTCGAAATCGGCATCAGAGTGGATCCGCCGAGTTACGTGGAGATCGCCATAGGAGATCATCGGGGAAAACAGCTATTACTATCTTTTGAAACGTGGAAAGGACTCTACGAGCAACGCCACGCTGTTCACAATTACCTGAACAATGACTCCTCCTCCAACAACGATGTGTATAATTGCATAAGTGTCGGGCCGCTAACAGTGCGATTTCACAAGATAAACGGCACCAAGCTCATAAGTCTCGAAATCAGCAGACGTGCGCATGATGATGGTCGAATCGACGTTACATCGTATGTTCGAGCTCAATTCATGTATCGAAATAATGTTCGATCGTTTGACGAGGCTCGTCGCAACGGTTGATATCAAATATACTCAATTCTCCAATATTGCATCTACTGTAACGAATGCGAGAGAATTGTCGAATGCGATACGCGCTAGCAATGCCTTCAACATGCACCAACTTGTCGATTGCGAGCTGGTGGTTTTAGTTTTTAATATGTAATAAAACTTTATATATAATTATGTATTAAATATAAGACGAATAAATACTTATATGTATATATCATGGTGTACTTTATTTGCGCGCCACCCGTTACATACTTTGCGAGATATAATTATTGTGTCAAGGACATTGCATTAACGAAAAAAAATTGATAATTTTATCTTACGAGGCGCACGCGACATTAAGAGACAGAGAGAAAGAGATCCAAGCTTGGATTCAGCACGCATTCGAGAGAGAAGACGCAGCGCGCGAGAGTAAGAGAGATGCACACATTCGAGAGAGAAGGAGGTAGCGCGCAGTCAGAGCAAGAGAGAGGTAGCGCGCGGCGGTATACGGGCTCTCCCGTCGGAGCGAGAGAGAGAGAGAGATGCTGTGGCGAGAGAGTCGGCGGCTCGGGCGGCTCGGGCCTGCGGCGGCGAGAGAGATTTGGCGGCTCGGGCCTTTTTTTTTTTTTTTTTTTTTGACGCAGTGGGAATCCTCATGGATACCACCGCTCTCCGGGAAGAGAGCGGATGGTTATGTGGGACTTCTTGTTCCCCTTGACCGATCCACTCGTGGATCGGTCAGGGGGCCCAAGACATACCTCACTAAACCCACTGCGGATACCTTCCCGGGCGTTAATAGGGGACGGCCAGGATGCTGGTTTCCCATGCCGACTGGCCGCCCCCCCCCGCCTAATCCCTCCTTGGGAGAGTGCCGCTGAAGGCGACACTCTCCCCCCCCCCCGCGAATGTCATCGTGCGGGGGTCCTCGCGGTTGCGACGCAGGGCGGTATCGACCCTACGTCGCGCCCTCCCAAAGAGTTTAAGGGGCGGGGTCACGGCTCGAGTATCCCGCTCGAGCCGCCACCCCCCGCCTCCGAAGCGGTGCTCCCTCCCCCTCCCGAAGGGGGTGGGGATTCGGCATTCGCCCCGGAGGCCCTCTCCAGAGGGTTCCTCTCAGAAGGAGAGAAACCCCCTCCGTGGACGGTGTTGCCCTCCCACCGGTGCCTACGGCTCCCGGTGAGAGGGCCCCACACGTCACGTCTCCGTCCTCGAGAGGGACCCAGGCACCCCGGACGGGAGGGCAATGCCCGCCCGCCAGGGACACGTGGCCCCCCCTCCTGACCCCCCCGGTTGCGACCTCTCTCCGCCCCTAAGGGTCAGAGTTCACCCGCAACCGGTGGGGCCCCTCCCTCCCGGAGGGTGTGGAAGGGAGGGGAGCGCCTAAGCGCCCCCATGTCCCCCCCGACACCCTCATTTGGCGTCAACTAATGATGCCGGTATCAGGCGGGCCCCCCGACCCCCGCCGCGGACAGCCGCACCCGTGAGCACGACCGCCGACGACGGGGGACGGAGGGCCGCGCCCCCTCTTCTCGACTCTGCCAGGGGTGCTGTTAGGCATCCCGGGCCTCCGATTCGGTGCCTGGCCGGCCGTCGAAAGTCCACGCAAAGTGGACATCTAAGGCCGGACAGGCACCCAACCTCCTTGTGGCCAGGGGAGCCGCAGCGGTAGCAGCGGCTACCCCTGTCCACCGCCAAAGTGCACCGGCGCCACGTGTGCCCCACACACAGACACCGGTAACACCTCGGCGCTCCCATAATGTTGGCGACGGTTACCCCGCCGCCAACTCTCCTTTCCCGCCGACCGCCTCCACCAGCGGTCACCTTCTCCTTCTCCTCCCCTTTCATCTTCCCTCTCTCTCTCCTCCTTGCTCTCCTCCCCACCACTCTCGCCCACACCCCTGTGGCCTCCCCAACCCCCTTCGTCGTCTTCCTTTTGTCCGTCTTTGTCGTCGTCGTCGTGTCGTCCGTAGCCGTCCCCGTCGTCACCGTCTCGGCTTCGGTCTCGGTCCCGGTGCCAATCTCCATCACGCTCTCCTCTCCGGAGATCTCCCGGGCCACCCGAGTCTTCCTCCTAACACGACCGACCCCCATCCTCGCGAGGCGCCCCTCGAGCAGTCCCAGCCGGTCCGAGTTGGCGGCCAGCCCCGAGGATATCTCCTCGAGTCTGTCCGCCAACTCCCCCGGCAAAGGGGCCACTGTTGCAGGCGTCTCCTCGGTCTGGGTTCCAACTGGAACCCCCTTCTCCTCCTGGGTTTGGGTCCCTTGGTCTCTGCAGAGCCTTGCGTTCTCCTCCTCATCCTGCCCGAAGCGGATGCACTCTCTACGCGTGAGCTCTGCAGCGACCTCCGTCAGTTCGCGCGTCATGCGCCACATGCGTCCGGCGAAGCCCGTAGCTTCTCTCAGGATGGGGCTCATCTTCCCATCCGACCGGACCTCCTCCATGATGGATTCGTTGAATCCATCAATCTCCCTTTTTGCCATCTTCCAGATGCGCATAGACCTCCGGAAGAGGCTCGTCGTGGGGACATCAACGTCTCCCTTGATCCACCATGGGGCCAGGTCTTTTTCCCATGTGAGGCCTGGAAGTAAGTACTTCGGCCTCACCGCCCTGGGGTCTGTAACCCTCCCATTCGACACGGTCGACGAATCCGTCGACCACCCATCCTCACTCTCGCACCCGTTGCTCGTTGACGACGGAGTGGAGGCCGGGATGATACCCCCCTCTCCGCCGGGTTCTGGGGCATCCGATTCCCCTGGGCCGGTAACGTTTTTCTTTTTGTTTTTCTTCCCCATGTTGATATTTGTTTGGCCTTTTTTAGCCTGGTGGCCGTCCAGGGGTGGTGGGCCGAAACCCTAAGGCCCCACCAGGCCTCTTGTACCTCTACAAGAGGTACCGATCGCTCTTGGCACCCTTCGCAAGGTTATTCCCCTGCGAAGGGTGAGCCCCCCCACCACGACAAGGTGGCGATCAACGGGGGGGGCGGCTCGGGCCTGCGGCGGCGAGAGAGATTCGGCGACTCGGGCGGCGAGAGATTCGGCGGCTCGGGCGGCGAGAGATTCGGCGGCGAGAGATGCGACGGTGAACGAGAGAGATCCAAGCCTGGATTTTGCGAGAGAGAGTCGGCGGCTCGGGCGGCGAGAGATGCTGCGGCTCGGGCCTGCGGCGAGAGAGAGGTGTTGCAGCGAGAGATGTTGCAGCGAGAGATGCGACGGTGAACGAGAGATTCGGCGGCTCGGGTGGCGAGGGATGTGAAGGAGAGGAGGGGAAACATTTTTTTTTATTTTAATAAAATACATATTTTATTCATTACTTTTTTATTCATATTTTTTATATTAGTTTTTACATAATTTTATACATTATTTTTTATACATATTTTTTTTATAAGGAAAGAAGAAGGAAAACATTTTTTAAATTAATAAACATTTTATTATATTATTAATATTTTTTTTATTTAATATATTACCGCCGGCATTGGCATTACCCGAGGTGTACCGCGTGGAGGTTGCCGGTCGGATTTACACCTCATATGTCAGAGTATGTGCATGTGTGTATGCGTGTGTGTACTTGTACATGTGTTGCAGTAGAGATGAGGACCCCGCGGTTCGTCACTTCCGCGGTATTTAACGACTCCAAACCCTCTCTACTGTGTGTGTAAATAAAAAATAAAAAATAATATAAGTAAAATAAAAAAAAATAAAAATATAAAAATAAAAAAATATAAAATATAAAAAAATATAAAAAAATAAAAACATAAAAAATAAAAAAAATATAAAATATAAAATATAAAAAATATACGGTGACGGCGAGTGAGCAGCGAGAGAGAGAGAGATGTGGCGGCTCGAGGTAGTGGCATCTACACATAGAAATATAATAATAATAATTTAATATTTTATAGATTTTTTTTTTGGTATTTTAATATACTTACAGCCCTGACGGGACAGTGAGAGAGAGGGGGGGTCGCATCACCCATCGCTGTCATCAGACTCGACATCTGTGCATAGAAATATAATAATTTAATATTTTATATATATTTTTGACATATATTGCGACCGTCTCTCCGTCCTCTCTTGTCAAACGAGAGAGAGAGTGCAAGAGAGACTGCTGCGCAACCTCGTCGTGCCGCTCTCCGTTCTCTTAATACTTGCTCGGTATCACTAATTGCTCGGTATCGTATCTTTTGGGCGCCAGGTGCAATCAGGCCGCACCACTCAACAATATCTCGGTAAATAATCAGCGGACACGACGGCTCGGCCTCGGTAGCTCGGTATCAACAGGGGGTAAAGTGTCGTGGTTCTTTCCGTAAGGAGATTCGGAATCGCAGTCCCGGAGAGAGAGAGGAAATCTCGATATTGATTGTACTCAGAAATAAGATAAGATAAGAATATATTTTCAATTAGTAGCATATAAATAGAGTGAATGAAAATAACTATAACACTATTATCGAGCCGTAGGGAGATCGCTGGGTTTTCTCGAAATCTTTAGTTATCATTGCTCTCCTCCCTTTGTATCCGGCTCGGAATCGAATAGATCATACTCTAATCCAGCGTAACTTATTCTCAAGGATTGTTAATCAATGACTCGATACAATGCTAATATTACAATATATGGAATCACTAGAGTGCATGAAATAATATTCTTTTTTTGAAATGTATCTTTTTGTTAGCAAATTTTTGATAATGTAATTAAGTTCTCTTTCAATTTTTAAGATGGGATTCTTATTGACCACGCAGTAAGTGTTAACATCTGTAAGAAGTTCAGTTACTTTATTATTATAAAAATCCCTCTCCATTGCAACTGTCACATTCCCTTTGTCAGATCGCGTAAATATTATATTATTGTTTTTTCTGCAAAATTTTAATGTGGTATTGTACATATCAATAATTTTTTCATTTATTAAATTCTTTTTATGAAAATTATGTAGATAATAATTAAATTGAGGGATTGCAATATTCCTAATAGTTCTAAGGTTCTATATATTATTTTTTTTCCTATTAGCTTCCAAATCTTTGATAAATTCATGTATGACAGTTTTTTTATTAGAGATAGGAAGGTTGAAATTACTACCCATTTGTAGAAGATTAGATATTTTTGGTGGGATTTCTGTGTTGGCTAAATTAATGAATCATTTATTATTAGTCTTGTTTAATGGGTCAATATCATTAATAATAGAGGACTTGGGATCAATATGGATATCTATGATTGTTTCGTTAGAACTCTTAGTGGTTAAGTTTTTAGTATATTTAATATTCTCAACTAATAATGTGCAAAAGGATTGATGACGTGGAATGGACTGTCAACTTGATCTAATAACAACAGTGAGCTCGTTTGCATGTTTTTTGACATATTTAAAAGTTACCATCTCAGTTAAAAAATGGTTAGCCGATCAAAAACAATATCTATTTTTAATAAATGATATAAGCGTCACCCAATATAAATTTAATGACTCATCAAACCAAAGGTTCATTACAAAATAGACTCTAATGCGTAATATTTCTTAATTTTATTTTTTTTATATATTTACTGAAGAAGGCTGAGGTAACAGCCGAAACGTTTATTTTTTATTAATATCATTGTATATACTAACAAATAAAGTAATTATGTGTTGACATTACATCTCTAACTAATTTAATATGCTCGTTATGGTTGGCTTTGTCTTTCTAAATCCTATTTTTATAATAAAATCCTAAAAAAATCATAAAAATGAAAAGGTCAGGCCATGTTCAAAAGAAGGCACTCAAAAATTTAAACGATCTAATAATAAATTATCACGAAAAGTAACTGATATGTTATTCAAGGTGCCAGTTCAAAGTGAACATACGTAAAGTGTATATTATCTAAATTTAGTAATAATATATTACCATGAAAAATAACTGTGATATTTTATTCAAGGTGCAAGTTCACATTGAACATACATACATATAAGTAAAACTGATTACAATTTGATTCTAGAAAATAAGTGCGATATGTTATTCTTAGTGCACAAAATATAATAGTCGTTTATAGAGATTTGATTTGAAATTCATACTAGCCCGTACAATGAAAAATAATTGCTCGTAATTCCAGAGTACCAATTTGTTAATTACTCAGAAAAATAACATGGCGGCCTGCTCTCAAAAAACTTTCGATGGGTAGAATAAATAATTGAAATAAGAGTTGTGAAAATTGTATAAATTTAAAACCTCCAATCTTTCTTTAGTAAAATTTCGAATTTTCGTATCAACTTCCGATTTGTGTTATACCGTATTTTCAGGGAGTAAGTTATTGATCAGAAAACTTTGCCTTGATGCTCGAAACGGGTGTATATTAAGTAAAATTTATAAATGTACAGTTCTCAGGTCAAGTACAATAAAGCTATACGCTTAAAAAGTTTACTGATTATTTGTCGTAATATACAATAAAAAATTACATATTAATTAAGTGAATAATATCGAAAATTATAAGTCAAATGAAACCTTGCTATTTAAAACCTATTCTTCATGATCGCAAGACACTATTTTCAATTTAAAAGATTTTCTTCAGAAACACAGAAGAAAAAGGTATTTGTATATAGTTTTGTATATTCACTTCGTTGTGTGTAGAGCTTTTAAAAATACGTTGAATCCTTATTCTAATCTAATCTTCTTCTAATGTAATACTTTTCGTACTTCAAATGTTGTAGTAATTATTCTGTAAGAGCTTCGACATTATTTCTAAATGGACATCGAGAAACATCATAGTTTTTTGAGAGCAGGCCGCCATGTTATTTTTCTGAGTAATTAACAAATTGGTACTCTGGAATTACGAGCAATTATTTTTCATTGTACGGGCTAGTATGAATTTCAAATCAAATCTCTATAAACGACTATTATATTTTGTGCACTAAGAATAACATATCGCACTTATTTTCTAGAATCAAATTGTAATCAGTTTTACTTATATGTATGTATGTTCAATGTGAACTTGCACCTTGAATAAAATATCACAGTTATTTTTCATGGTAATATATTATTACTAAATTTAGATAATATACACTTTACGTATGTTCACTTTGAACTGGCACCTTGAATAACATATCAGTTACTTTTCGTGATAATTTATTATTAGATCGTTTAAATTTTTGAGTGCCTTCTTTTGAACATGGCCTGACCTTTTCATTTTTATGATTTTTTTAGGATATCACTTACTTTTTAAAGTACAGATATATAGAGCAGCTTTCTATAATAGTAATTCATGTATAAATTAATAGTAATTCAAGTATCACAAATATATGTATTTTTGATTCTTATCACATAACTTTGTATAAGTAACAATTTATGCAATACAGTTCAAAATAATTGAAATATATGGTATATATGTACATATATAAAATATATAATTATATTATAGTATACATATATATTTTATTTAATCATATATGTAAATGTTTGTATAATTGTAATAACTTTTAACGATACATTGCACATTTATTTCAATTGCAACAGAATGAATTTATATTCTTGTACGAATATTGAAAATAAAGAATGGGCCCCTCCATCGCCCATTCTCGTGAGAACGCAACCATATATTTTTCTTCGTCTCTCCGATTTTAACACGACATACATATTTATGTCTGATAATTTTTTTCTTGATGATACTTTTTGAAATGTCATGAAGCCTAGGTCAAATTAGAAACTTATTGCACTCGTTTTAACGCAGCGCTTACAGCAGCTTTTATAAAGCGCCAGAGCAGCCGATATTTTATTTTGGCGCTTACGGCAACTTTTATACAGCGCTAGAACAGTTGATGTTTTAATGTAGCGTTTACGGCAGCCTTTATACAGCGCCAGAGCAGCCGATGTTTTATTTCGGCGCTTACGGCAGCCTTTATACAGCGCCAGAGCAGCCGATGTTTCATTTTGGCGCTTACGGCAGCCTTTATACAGCGCCATTATTTAATCTGTTCTAAGAACAATATGTATGCCCCTTGTGCTCCTTTGGGCCATTTTTTCTTGAACACTTCCATATCATTAGAATAATACCATTCCGATTTTGTGTCAGCTCTCAACATACACGTGTAGTGACCACGATTCATTTCTTCACCTTCGTGAAATATAGCGCTTATTACCTTGTACTTTTTTTCATTAATCGTGATATTACTCGTCGGCACGGCGTTAATCCGATTGTTGATAATTTTTTTAGAAGCACCGTTTACAAAAGTATATAAATTGAGCTGTATTACTACGACGGATAAAGTTGATTCGATTACGGTTTTCCTTTTCAACACGGTACCCTTACATTCGTTACAATTGCCGTTTATCGTTTCCCATTTAGAAAATTCTACATTAATCAAACTTTGTAGAGTGACACCTTTTTTCCTTTTTAATGTCGAATGTATAGGTAATATTAGCAAACTACTGCTTTCCAGCTTAGTTACATTGTAATTACATTTGACATTCGAGCAACATGTTACGTGCTTTAATTCGAGTTCTAATACATCATTGATGTCGGAATACGTCGACATTAGAGCCGTAAAAAATTCCGAAACATCTTGTTGTGTTCGTTCTTCGAAGCGTTTTCCGACAGATCTTCTAACCGCTTGAATGTTGCAATATTTACGTTCACCATACGCGCAGATAGCATCAGTCAATGCATTCGATGCTTTATTTTTCAGTATTTGTTGCCTAATACGTACGCAATGAAACGCACATTGTAATATTACATTAGCGTAACACGAAACAGCATCGTTATTGCAAAGGCCATATATTTTCCACGTAACTATACTTTCTGGTTCCTCACAATCATAATTCTGCACATCATCAATGATATTAGGGATAGCCCATCGACGATCGTACATTTTCACAACCTTTTTCTCGGACCGATTGATTTGTGGCAGTTCAGATTTGAATATAAATCTCAGTCGATTATATTCCACAATAGCTCTCGAGTTTGCTTTAACTGATGCTGGATTGAAATTTATCAAATGTAGGCCTTCCAATTTACTTACTCGTGACAAACCTACATAGGCTTGACCATCACTGAATACAGTCGTTCCTAAATCCATCATTGCATTGTTACATGTAATTCCTTGACTTTTGTGTATAGTTATTCCATAACTGAGAGACAATGGAAATTGTTTCCGATGTACCACTAATTTGTGGAATACTTCAAATTTAATATCTACTTTCGTTATTGCGATTTCTTTGTTACCCGAAATAACTATTTTGATGGAATCAATACGATTGCCGTCAGCAGAGCGATTAACTGCAACTACATTGCCTATCGTTCCATTGACAAGTCCCAAAGTTACGTCAATGTTTCGTCGAATCATCACTTTAGCGCCAATTTTAATCGCTATTATTCTTTCAATGCCAGCTGTTTCAGACACTTTATCATCTTTGTCTTCTAAAATTTTATGCACCTTTTTTTTCATTGCTGGAGCACAGTCGACATCATCTTCTGCTATCAGTAGAATTTCATCGCTGTCGATTTTATCGAGCATTGCTGTGTTCAAAACCTTGCACAAATAACACGTGGGCAATAAACAAATTGTATCAATCGGTAATTGATTCATATAAGTGCAAAGTTCATTCAATCTTTCGTCGCAACTACTTTCTTTAAAATTGATTCTTCTAGACTGAAGAACATTGATGTCAGAATCCGTTACTAAACCTATTCGTATTCTAGAAAGTATATCACGATATGTATTATCGCATCTTTGTCGCATATTAATCAAAAGTTCGTCGTACTCGAACAATCTCCACAAATCACATCCACCCATGGTACCTAAATACTTCTGAATCTCTGATCGAGACATTTTAACAAACAAAAATTGTCCTTTTACAGGAGGAAGCTGCAACAAGTCCCCAAACAGGAGAATGTGTTTTCTGCCAAAGAAACCATCATCTGTATCTGTCGTATCAAAGATTTCACATAATCGTAGATTGATAAACATAAGTGTCACATTTGAAATCATGGATACTTCATCGATTATAAATAATTCGACATTCTTTAACTTGTCTCTCAAAGTTTTCAAGACCATGTCTGACAATTGCGTATATTTTGGTGTAGATTCATGACTAACGGGTAGTTGAAACATTCTATGGATTGTCAAGCCATCGATATTGAATGCTGCGATACCCGTGGGAGCAGATATGGCAGTCGTTTTTTTCAAATTTATTCTGATCCAATGTTTAATCGTTTCAATTAGAAAACTTTTCCCTGTACCACCCTCGCCACTTACGTACAGTCGCAGAATCTGATTCTTATCTTGTAAAACTTGGCATACTCCATCAAAGACTCTTTTCTGGTCTTTGTTCAATTGCGACATCATTTGCGATAAATCAATCGGGTCGTCAATCTTACCAAAATCTTCCAGATCTTTCATCGCGTCGTCAGCTTCTATCGGATTACAATCCAGTTCATCGTCATCGGATTTGTCTCTGTCTGCTGTTTTCAGATCATTTTCGCGCTTCTCGATTAATTCAGCAACGTTCTCAAAAGCTTTCTGTATTTCTTCGAGCCTTTCGTGATATTTCATTGCCTTCGTTAAAACAGACTCTGAATTCTTAAAGGCATCCGTGTAAGTCTCGAATGTACCTTTGAGTTCACTCAAATTTCTCCATGGTTTGAACAGAAGAAGCAGCAAGTAAAAGTATTTTTCGGGCTCAGTTTTTATATTAAATCGATAATGGTTAATTAAATAACCCTTTTTTCGTTTTTTTAAAAATAAACCCGATGCCAGTTTGTAACACTTGACTTCGTCATTATTTGACATCTGTTTCGTAATTTCCCAGAATTTGGCAAAATCGTACAAATTTAATGATTCTAATTCCTGAGGTCTATTTGGATAGTAATCATCGATGAGTGACGAACAGTAAATATTCGTAGAATTTTCATCGAGAGCTTTAATTTCATTAAATGTTTTAACTTAGTCCCCGTGTCGCGGACTATCCACATGTGGATAGCGTTGCAGAAAATTATTATGAAAAAATAGTATAAATAAAACTGATAACGTAACATAATAAAAGTATTTAATAAATATCAAAAAGTTGCAAATATCATTATATAAATATATATTTATAAAAGAATATGTTTATGATATACTAAACATGTGATATGCAATACTGCATATATGTAATTATATATAATATAAAAAAATATATCACATAATATACGAATACATCAGAATATTTAAAGTCTTCAAAGTGATGATAGTTCACATGATGTCAGATTTACCAAATGTTGACTTTGAACGAGATGTATATCAATTTATTGTAAGTAATGCAAAAAAACTTGAAGAGTTTATTTTTGACCAGCAGTTTTTCTCATTGAAATATTAATTCTTATATTTAGAGTAAAGCAAAAAAACTTGAAGAGTTTATTTTTGACCAGCAGTTTTTCTCATTGAAATATTAATTCTTATATTTAGAAATGTATGTAGAAGTTATAATATGCTCTATTACACATTTAAGGAGGCATATATAAATTATCAATTTTGATATTTTGACATGTTATGTAACAAGAGAAACATGATTATTCTTCATTAATAATATCAGAGGAGGCCACTTTTATATTCTACTTAATTTGTAGTTTCTTATTACTACTAAAATAAATGTACTTTTAATAAGAGTAAATAAAAAAAACGATTTATAAATCATTGTCCGAAAAAAGATGTATAAGCTATGTCAAAGCTGATCTAAAATTTTTATGAAATCAGCTATAAATATTTTAGAAAGAAAATTAAATAATATAAAATTATGTTACTCAAAGAAATGTTTTGTGTGTACACACCGATAAAGTTAAAAAAAAAAGTAAAATTATTTGATACAGCAAAAATTGGAAAATTTATCTGCTCTAAAATGCAAGATGCCAAGTCAAAAATTAAAATTTAAAAACTTATGCAAATTTAAAATTAATATATAATAAAAAGAAATAATAAAATTTTAATATAAGTATGCTGTCTTCTAAGCTGGGCAATAGAGCCAAGGAAACGAAACGAAAAATTAATTAAACGGAACTGTATCTCAATTTGAGATCCCAAAGTTCCACATATAAATTAATTTCGAAACTTACATATGGAGAAATAAGCGAGAAAAATATAGGTCCGAAAAGTCGCTGAAGCGGGAATCGAACCCGCGTCTTTCACTTTCCGGACGACTGCTCTTACCAACTAAGCTATTCAGACCCTTTCGATCCTATATTTTTCATTTGCCTTTTTAGTAGATGTTAGTAAATACCGCCGTGATTAGCCCAAGGCGTGAATAAACTCAGAAATAAATATTTATATGTGGAACTTTGGGATCTCAAATTGAGATACAGTTCCGTTTAATTAATTTTTCGTTTCGTTTTCTTGGCTCTATTGCCCAGCTTAGAAGACAGCATACTTATATTATTTATATTGAGAGCCGATAAAAATATTTATTTCTGAATAAAATTTTAGTTAAAAAAACTGGGCGCGCTGCTAAATAATATTCTAATGATATTAAAATTAAATTGTTACTTTTAAACTCATTGCAATTAAAAGGGGGGAGAAAGAATGAAAGAGGGTTAGAGAGGACGAAAGAAAGTGAAAGAGGACGAAAGAGGGTGAGAGGGAATGAAAGAGGGTGAAAGACGACGAAACAGGGTGAAAGAGGGTGAGAGGGGGAAGAAAAAAAGGGGGGGGAAGGGGGAAAGGGGGAAAAGGAAAAAAAAAAGGGGGAAAGGGGGGAAAGGGACGAAAAAAAGGGGGAAAAGGACAAAGGGTGAGAAAGGGGGGTACGGGGGTGAAAAGGGGAAAGAGTGGGGGGAGGACGAAAGGGGGGGAAAAAGGGGAAAATAAAAAGGGGGAAGGACAAAGGGAGTGGGGAAAAGGGGGAAAGAGGGTGAAAGGTGAAAAATGGGGGGGGAAAAAAAAAAAAAAGTGAAGAAAAAAAGGAAAATAAAGAAGAGGGGGAAAAAGGGGAAGGGTCGAAAAAAGGGGAGGGGGGACGAAGAGGGTGAAAAGGGGCGAAAAAAGGGTTTAAAGGAAAGGGGGAAAAAGGGGGGGAGGGAAATGAAAAGGGGAAAAAAATGAAAAGGGGGGGACAAAGAAAAGGGTGAGAGAGACGAAGGGGTTGAAAAGGGGGAAAAGGGGAAAGAGAATGAAAAGGGTGAAAAAAAATTTAAAAAGAGTGAGAGAAACAAAGGGGAGTGAAAAAGGGGGGAAAGGGGTAAAAAAGGGGCGAAAAAGGGGGGGAAAAGGGCAAAAAGGGGGAAAAAACGAAGAGGACGAAAAAAGGGGGAAAAGGGGGGGAAAAAAAGGGGGAAAGAGGCGAAAGGGGTTTGGGAGGACGAAAGAGGGGGAAAGGGGTAGAGGACAAAGAGGACGAAAAGGGTTTTAAAAGGGGGGAAAAAAAGGGGGGGAAAAAGGACGAAAGGGGGTAAAAAAGGTGAAAAGTGGGGGGAAGAAAAAGGGGAAGAGGAGAAAAAGGGGAAAAGGCGGGGAAAATGGTGAAAAAACCGGGGAGGGTAAAAAAGGGCGAAAAGGGTGAAGAGGAGAAAAGGGGGAAAAAGGGGGAAAAGGGGGAGGCGAAAGAGGGTGAAAAAGGGAAAAGGGTGAAAGAAAAAAAAAGATAAAAAGGGAAAGAAAGATGAGAGAAATGAAAAGGGTAAGAGGGAAAAAAGGGTAAAAAGGGGACAGATGGTGAAAAGGCAAAAAGACCCCCAAAAAAGGGGGGGGAAAAGAGGCGAAAAAAATTTAAAAAGGACCCCCAAAAAGGGGGGAAAGAGGGTAAAAGGGGAAAAAGAGGGTGAGGGGGAAAAAAAAAAGACTTTAAAAAAAAAGGCAAAAAGGGGGTGGTTAGGGGGAAAGAGGGGGGGGTGGGGGGGGGGGGTTTGGGGGGGGATTGGGGGAAGGGGTTGGGGAAAATTTTTTGGGGGGTTTAGTGAAAGGTTTTTAAAAATTTTTTTTATAAAATTAATCCTGATGACGTCACGGGGCGGCGGAAAAGAAAAAAAAAAAGAAGAAAAGAAAAAAAAGACTTTTTTAATTTTTATGAAAAAATCCTTTTTTTCCCCCTTTTTATTCCGGACGGGTTCCATTTTTTTTTCTTTTTCAAATTTTTCGTGGGGATGG
>NW_028190812.1:0-31256 GCF_048542155.1 Nylanderia fulva | reverse complement strand
GCCGTGTTTAAAATCGACTCCTTCGATCGCGGCATAGGCATGCCCTTGCAATTTATTAATGATTTGAACAAAGGATTTTCTTGATATTCGGAATTAATTGGAGTCTCTTTCCCAAATTTTTCGTAAAATGGAGGCAGCCTTTTTTATTCCTCAATTTGGGGGATTGTTTATGGTCTTAAAACGAAAAAGGGGAATTTTTTGATTAAAGGGAAAGGGTTTTTTGGTTTTTTCTATCTATCAATAATGTTTTTGCATTTGGCCAGAATTTGAAAAGTCTTACGTGATAGCGATTTTTTTTTGGGATAATTTTTCCAAAAGGGGGTTATTTGTGCAGCTAATTGTTCGAAATTCCGGTTAAAAACCTCTTCCAGTCTCTGTCTTGCCTAAGGGCCGTTGATTGTACGAAAATTTTCCCTCTTTTTTAAAATGTTTCAGTTGTGCTTTTAAGGACTTCTTTTTCGGTTTTAAAGTTTTGTGTAAAAAGATTAATTTAAGGGGGTGGTATTGTTTTCTGGTTGTCTGAATGTAGGGGTTCTAGTAGGGCCCTTTTGTTTTAAAAATTTAAAATTTCGAAATTACTTTACGTTAAATTTGTTGTGAAAAACCCGATCGCACAGATCAATCTCCGCGCCCTCTCAACGACTTCTTTTGGCCCAACCCCACCGCTGCCCCCCCAAATTAAATATCCCCCTTCTGTTACTCCAAAAATTCACCTGGCGGTAAGTTGCCTTCTGCACAAATCGGTCTTCTCTCGCGTCTACCTCGGTTAAACGTTTGAGAATCTGCTCTCTATTTTTTTATGGGCAACCTGCTAGGCCGGCTATACCCAGGGATGCCGAGAGCTTGAGATTCGGTTGAGAGTATCGGACAGAGAAGGAAACTGACGGGTCGGGTTGATAAATAAAGTTAATTTGTTAGTATAATATCGTTTATTTATTTATAAAACCTTCTCGTTGATATAAAGGTTATAGGTCTTGACGTGGTTCGTGGGGAACTTGAAATCGAGTTATAATATTGCTAAGTTCCTCTTCCGGATTGTCAGACTGATTAAGGTAAGTAATAAAAGATGCGAAGTTGTCCCGAGCTCCTTCGGGGATGAAATCGCGAGTGTCGTTGAATGTGAGGTTAGCGGTGTCCTCGTCGAAAATGTGGAGGTCTTGTTCGTTATGAGGTTGTAGAATGGGATCGTATGATGATACGATATGTTGGCTTAGATCCGGAATATAATATTCGGGATCGGGTAAGAAATTATGATTCGTATTTGATTCTGAATGTGACGGATCCGGAACTCGCGGGTGAGAATAATCAATGTAAGGCGGAAGATTATTTATGGGCGAATAAACGTCTGGAGAAGGGGATCGAACGATTATTCGCGTTGGAAAGATCTGGACATGTAAATTAAGGGGCCTTCTTGTCCTACGTTCGCGTAGTCTATGGAGACGTTGCTCGTCGCGATCAATTTGATTCCTCCTTCGGAAGGGAGAGACCATCTAATGGTTGGATAATTTTATATGAATAATATGCATTATTCATCAAAGAATATTTTATAATGTAAAATAATTGAATTAGACTCACGTTTATATCGTGATTTACTCGTTAACGAGATCAAAATGAGATGAAAGGTTAATCTATGCTAGGATGCCCTTCACCTGTTAATTAATTAAGCCTTGTGTCAATTGTTGTTACAATTAAATGATATTAAACTGGAATTGATAATAAGGTAAAAAGAAAAAAGATTCTGAATGCGTATTAATATCTATATCAAGAATATTAATATTTGTAGTTTCAAACATAAATAACTAAAATCTTAAATATTGAAGTAATAATTCTTAATAATTATCAAGACCTCTGTCATTCGGTTTGGTAAAGTAATTCGTTTGGTTTATAGAGCGGTGAGAGAGTAAGCTGGGAAGGGTAAAGAAGTACACGGTTATCCCGTGTGAATTCTGGTCCTTAAAGGCTAACGCGTACGTTCACTTTACTAAACGTGCATCTCAGAATTGTAGCAACGAATTTACCTTATGACAGAGTATCGTTCTATTAGTAGTAAATAGGATAAGGTGGTGTACACTTGTCAAAACGAATCGAATATCAATATGCAAAATCACTGCCAGTTGGTGTAGTAAAGTATTCGCAACTATTGGAAAGTGCAAGGTAATAAAAGCGTAAAAGCGATAGAGAGATAGGTGTTCATCCGGCTAGGCCGGGTTCTCAGGTCCTTGTCTTAATAGGCTAATGCATACGTTTACTTTACTAAACGTGCACCTCTGAGATGACTTGCGAATGTACCTTCTGACAGGATATAATTTCTAATGTGTACTGTGGAATTAGCGTTTTGCTAATAGGTGGTAGGATACAGGGTTACATACATATATAATTAAGCAGTAATATAATAAAATACATTAATATATATATTTATAATGCAAGTACAATAGGTTAAATAAGTATGCGATATTGGTTAAATAATATTAAGTAGTATCGAATAAAATATAATATATGTCAACGATTGCAACGTAGACGTGTGCGGATGCAATTAATAAATTGAAATAATATTAGGAATACAGAGTAATATATGGCTTACGTCTATATTCAAGATTCAGAGTTCAGAGTGTAATGTAAGATTGAATTAAAATTAATTGGTTAAATATAATTGGTTAAATATAATGAGTGTCCGCGCTTTACTATTTAGGGATATGTGAACTGGCTTAAATACTCACAAGGTTAGACAATGTCTTATGTGCCTTGCTGTGGTACATTTCGCTACTGTGTTCTTCCCTCTGAGTCTGGAGATCTGAGGAGCCTCGGTACCTCGGTCCGAAATGACGGCTATGTCTCGTTGTCTTCAGGACTCCGTAGTAATAGCTGGTTGGTTGACTGCAGTTGGAAGTACTGAACTTGACGACTTTCGGTGGATCACTGCCGTTCCGTGCCGGGAGCAGGGTTTATATACCGTAAAATGTGGCTCGCTCCTCCCATCGGTCGATGCGGCCTAGCCAATGGCAAGTGAGATGTGCTGGAGAAGTACCGGAGATAATTTGTTCTCAATAGAGATTGTGTCGGGTAAGTCCCGGAGAGATAGCTTCTTAGTAGCGATAGCGGTGTTCCTAGGTGACTCATCGCTAACGGTTTCCAATCGTCTTTTATTCTCAGTAGCGATAGCGGTGCTCCTTTACTGACTTATCGTTATGCGCTCCGACTTTTCTTATTGTATTCTCAGTAGCGATAGCGGTGCTTCTTTAGTGACTCATCGCTATGCGGCCTGCAACGGGCCTTCTTTATTCTTGGTAGTGATATTTCTTGACGGTCTTCTGTAATCGATTTGCAGGTGGCAACGTGTTTCAGCATTGCATCACGCTATCGTTCTAGAGCCTTCTAGAATCTTCTGGATGTTTCCTTGCGAGTAAAGTCGAGTTCACATAGTAAAGCAGCTTTCATACATAATTATTTAATTATTTAGTATACTTCTTTATAAGCGATATATATATATATATATATATTTTCAGGTATTACCGTTTTAATAAGGCGGGTTTCATACATGCACTGAGAGAAAATAATAGTATTCTTCTCTTAGTGTAGTGGCTCCTTTGGGCGTATGATGGATATAATATTATTTTGCGCTATGTATATGATCTTCGGGTCTTATAATTATAAGTAAATGTATTTATAAGAAGTTTTGTGTGTTAATATATATATATATATATATATCGTGTACATATTTAAAATTTAATACTATTGAATAATACATATTTAATATTAGTAAAATGAATATTATATTGTAATAGCCAATCTGTATAATTAATCGAAATTTATTCAAAAATAAGTAATTACTATTCATTTAAGTCGTTCAAATTATTTGTAATGAAAAAAAGAGAAAAAAAAGAAATAATTGTATTATATGTCAAATATTTTATCTTATACTGTCATTAAAATTGCCAGAGAATACTATATGTCTTATACAGTCATTGAAATCGCCAGAGAATACTATATGTCTTATACAGTCATTGAAATCGCCAGAGAATATATATAGTGTCGTCAAAGTATACGATTGACATATATATATATATATCTGTTTCCCTTGTATATACGTTTAAATATGCAATTCCTATATGTATATACATAAGTCTTCCAGGACTGTCCCGGAAACTGCCATTTGACATATAATTCTTCCAGGTCAGGTCCGGAAGCCTGCAAATATCTCGGAATATGTCAATAAGTGTCGGGAAGTGTCTCGGAACAAACCCTTTGACATATATATATATATATATCCGTATGTATATACATATATACGTTCTTAACCTTATTTTAGGTTTTCTCACAAATAATCAATGAGGATTTTTCTTATTAAACTAAATATATTATATTTATATTATATTATATTATACCATATTTAGTTAGTATTATAGATGTTGTTTTTATATTGTTTTTTGTGAGAAGACATGTCTTAGCCTACGAGTGGTTATATTTGTGATTAAATATTCGTTAATACCGGTCTTTCATGCAAGTTAGAGATTGTCATGACTAATAGGTTAAAAAATTAATGATTGAAGAAGATTGAAATTTTGAAATTTGTCTGGACGTTACACGTGTAAAGTGCTCCAAGGCAATGTTAACCATTCAGTGCCGGCCCAGGACCTCTTCGTTCAGAATCTGATGGAGAGGGACTGCGGCTTGGGGATCGTGGCCGAGCCGCACCATATCCCAGACAACAACTGGGCAAGTAGCAGTAACGGCTTGGCCGCGATCGCCCACAGAAGCGCGTCAAACTCTCCCCCGATGGAACCATTAAAGTCGGGGAAGGGTATGGTTACGGTCAGATGGGGGTCCATCATAGTTATTGGCGTGTATCTCCCGCCGAGTCTCAGCAAGGGGGACTTCTGCGGGAGATTGCACGCCATTGACGGACAGCTGAAAGAGTACCACCCCGCCCCGGTAGTCATCGCGGGGGACTTCAACGCCAAATCGAGCGTTTGGGGTTCCCCGCGGGATGATTGGCGCGGTGGTCAGACATTAGACTGGGCGGCGCGGTGTGGCCTTCTCCCTTGTAACAGGGGAAAAATGGCCACATGCGTTAGGAGGCAGGGGGAGTCGTTCGTCGACCTGACATGGGTCACTCCCTCTGCCTCGAGGCTGGTAAGCGGGTGGAGGGTACTGGCGGAGATCGAAACCATATCTGACCACAGATATGTGGAATTCTCCGTCGGTGCCTTCCCCCGCGAGGTGATCGAGCGCCGCCGAAACAGGGAGGCTGTCTCTCAAAGATGGGCCCTTAGGAAGCTAGACCAAGACGCGTTTCTGGCCGCAGTCGAGGCGGCCCTGATGGTTAGAGGAGAGGAAAATAGGGGGGACCAGGAAGGAGAAAGGGCATGGCTGCACAAGACAATAATCAATGCTTGCGACGCGGCCATGCCCAGAATAAAGAGAAGGTCCCCCTGAAAGACATACTGGTTCCGGAGCGGGACTGGGTGTAGGACGAGGAGGCCATGGGGGTCACGGAGAGAGAGCTCCGGAACGCCATCAAAAAGATAAAATCTGGGAAAGCCCCCGGTCCTGATGGCGTTCACGGGTGAATCTGGGCTCTCGCCTATCGGGGTCTCGCAGAGCCCATGCGGAGGATGTACAACGAGTGCCTCCGCATGGGCTCCTTCCCACAAGAATGGAAGGAGGCAAATATAGTCCTCCTTCCAAAGGAGGGTAAGCCGAGAGATGTACCCTCGGCGTATAGGCCAATCTGCCTAATAGACAAGACGGGCAAGATCCTAGAAAGAATCATAGCCGATCGCCTTGTCTATCATTTGTCCTGGGAAGGTCCAAACCTGAACCAGGAGCAATACGGCTTTCGGGTCGGACGGTCCACGATAGATGCGATTCTTCGGGTCCGTTCAATTTCGGAAGCCGTAACGGAGGAGGGCGGGGTGTTGCTTGCTGTGTCCTTGGACATCTCGAATGCATTCAACACTCTGCCATGGCACCGGATTGGGGCGGCCCTGGAGTATCACCGGGTCCCCCCATATCTGGTGTCGATCCTGGCGGACTATTTCCGGGACAGGCGATTGGCCTATACCGATAGGAACGCCGAAGAACAGAAGCGTCAGATGACGTGCGGGGTTTCGCAGGGGTCGGTACTTGGCCCCCTGCTGTGGAACCTCGCATACGACGCTGTTCTTCGGCAAACCCTCCCCCCGGGCTGTCACACGGTGTGTTATGCTGACGACACACTGGTGATGGCCGGGGGCGACTCGTGGGAAGATGCGATCGCTCGGGCGAACATTGCAGTGCACCGCGTTGTGCGGCTCGTGAAGCGGATGGGGCTCAAAGTGGCGCCTCAAAAAACCGAGGCCATCTTTTTGCACGATGGCTCTCCTGGGGCGCCACCAAAAACCCACATCTGCGTGGAGGACACCTCGATAGAGGTGGGGGCCTGCCTAAAGTACCTGGGCCTCCACCTCGACAGTAAGTGGGCCTTTCGGGAACACTTCCGCCGTATTTCCCCCAGAGTAAAAAAGACAGCGATGGCGCTGCAGCGCCTGCTGCCCAACCTTGGGGGACCCGGCGGGAGTGTCCGAAAGCTGTACGCCGGAACCGTCCATGCCATGCTCCTGTACGGGGCACCGGTATGGGTAAAATGCCTGGAGGCCACCCGCGGCCCAAGAGATGCCTTGAGGCAGCTACAAAAGCGGGTGGCCAATAGGATATGCCGGGGCTACCGTACAGTGAGCTGGGTAGCCGTGGGGGTACTCTCCGGAGTGCCCCCTGTGGAGATGCTCGCCCGCATGTACACAGATGTGTACACGCGTACACGCGAATACCAGCGGGCGGGCATCATAGTAACAGACGGAGTCCGGCGTGCAGTGAGGGTCCACTCCCGACGGGCGCTGATCCAGAAATGGAGGAACAGCCTCGAAGATCCGAGGCTGCCAGGACAGCGCACCGTCGGGGCTATACGACCCTGTCTAGAGAACTGGCTAAACAGGGTCAAAGGAGGGGTGTCCTTCCACACGACGCAGGTACTCACCGGACATGGTTGCTTTGGTGAGTACCTGCACAGAATAGGAAAGGAGCGCACAACGCGGTGCTATCACTGCGGCCACGAGCGTGACACCGCCCAGCACACACTCGAAGAGTGTGTTGCCTGGGCGGGTGAGAGAGAGGGGCTCGTGGCCGCAGTGGGGAGAGATCTGTCATTGCCCTCAGTAGTGAGCTGGGAACATTTAGGTCCCGGCCCCCCCCCCCCGGTGTCCTCATCCTGCATCGAAGACTGCGGGAGAGTGTGGGGTGAACCCCCCCCGATCCCCATCACCACTAGTGAGCAAGCTCACCGGCGGCGGGGAAAGAGAGGGCCCCCCCTGTCCTCCGTGCTGCTGCTTCCTTCTTCCCTCCTTCTTTTCCTGAGGGCGTATCCCCCCGGCCCCCACCCCCGTCAGCGGGCAAGCCCACTGACGGCGGCGGGGGAAGGGAGGGCACGCTCCCCTCCGGGGGGGGGCTGGGAACATTTAGGTCCCCCCCCCCCCGATGACTTCTCGAGAATCGGGGGCGCGGGCGTGCCGCCTCGCTTAGGCGGGGTTGGAGCGGTCGCGCCCCCGAAAGGGCAACCCCTCGGTTGCGGTCGAATCTCAACTCCCAAGGGAGCGGAGGAAACCGCAGCCGGGGCGTCGAGAGGGGGCCACGTGTCGCTGGCGGGTGGGCATCGCCCTTCCGCCGGGGGCGCCTGGGTCCCCCTCAAGGACGGAGACGTGACGCGTGGGGCCCTCTCACCGGGAGCCATATGGCACCGGGGGGAGGGCAACACCGTCCACGGAAGAGGGTTCCTCCCCTTCTGAGAGGTACCCCTTGGTGAGGGCTTCCCCAGTAGAACGCTGATCCGGATCACCCTTTAGGGGATCCGGGGGTCGCGACTCCTGGGGGAGCGGGGGGCGATGGCTCGAGCGGAAGCTCTCGAGCCATGGCCCCGCCCCCCAAACTCTTTGGGAGGGCGCGGCGTGGGGCAGGTGTTCGCCCCGCGCCGCAACCGCGAGGGAACGGCACAGTCATTGACTGTGCGGTCGGGGAGAGGTCTCGGCCGCAAGGTCGAGGCAGCTCCCCGGAGACGGCTTGGCGGGGGGACGGCGAGACGGCATGGGATCCAGCATCCTCGCCGTCCCCTATCCAACGCCCGAAAAGAACACCCGCTGGGGTTTTAGTGAGGTAGGTCTTGGGCCCCCTGGTTGAACCATTCGTGGCTCGATCAAGGGGAACAAGGAGTCCCACATAACCTGCACCCCTATCCGAGAGTGCGCGGTACCATGACGGTTTCCCCAGCGTTACAAAAAAAAAAAAAAAAGACAAAGGCGCGCGGTTTCCACTTGCCGTTCCAATGTTAAATTCACAGATCTACGTAGACGATTGCGTTTTCGGAGCCGACAATAAAAATGCAGCTCGTGAGATGCGCAACCAATTAATTGCACTATTAGATAAAGGCGGTTTTCGGCTGCGGAAGTGGGTAAGCAATTGTACCGATTTAGTAGCTGATATCGACCCGTCGGATCACGGTCTCGCTCAGCAAAAATTATTAACCGGAGACGAGCAACTTAAAGTTCTCGGAATAGCATGGAATCCTACGCCGGACGTGTTTTATTTCCACGTGTCTCTCGGCCAGAGCCTCGATAAGACAAAACGCTCGATTCTATTGACAATCGCCAAACTGTTCGATCCGTTAGGCTGGGTGGCACTCGTCATTATCACTGCCAAAATATTTATGCAGCAATTGTGGCTGCTTAAATGCCAATGGAACGACGAGATACCAGCCGATTACCTCTCGCAGTGGCGACATTATCATGAGAGACTCCAGTCTCTCAACCGTCTGGAAATTCCTCGCTGGACGGCGCATGGAGCTAACACGATACATCGCGAACTGCACGGCTTTTCGGACGCTTTGACTAAAGCGTACGCCGCGTCGGTCTATCTTCGCACACTTTCCGCCGACGGGTCCGTCACTATTACGCTTCTCATGGCAAAAGCGAAAGTAGCTCCGCTAAAAACCATAAGCGTGCCGCGCCTCGAACTATCAGCCGCGCTATTGCTCGCTCGACTGCTAAAATTCGTGCAATTGACGCTTAATTTTGCCAATGTTGATTGTGTTTGTTGGACAGATTCAACAATCACTTTGACGTGGATTAGTCAATCTCCAGCACGCTGGAAAACTTTTGTCGCGAATCGCGTCTCCGCAGTTCAATCATTACTGCCCTGTGCAAAGTGGCGGTATGTCCCGACCGAAGCTAACCCTGCCGATTGTGCGTCTCGCGGCTTAGCACCCGATGAAATCGAACAGCATCCGCTATGGTGGACCGGGCCATCTTGGCTCTCACAATCGCCTGATCATTAGCCTTCCATGCCGTCCTCCCTCAATCATGCCGATACATCCGTCGAGGAGCGTAATCTTCAATCAATTTGTATCGCCGGTGTCGTGGAACAGTGGGATCTCGCGACTCGCTTTTCGTCCTGGCACACCCTCGTGCGCGTTACTGCTTACGTGCTCCGTTTTGTTAAAGCAGCGCGGCAGCCTAATCGCTTATTGCAACGCGACAACCCTTTATCGGTCGTTCTCGACGCAGACGAAATCCGAGCCGCGAAGCAGTATTGGATCAAAACATTACAAGCCGAAATGTTCCCGGAACAGGCAACGCGCTTAACTAATCAACGCCCAGTATCAAAATCCAGCTCTCTTTCCGGACTCAATTCATATGTCGATGCCACCGGAATTATTCGAGTCGGTGGTCGATTGCGGCATTCCAGCTTTCCCGAAACAAGAAAACACCCAATCATTTTCCGGTCCCATCCCGTCCTATCGCTTATAATCGATCACCATCACGTGCGAACAATGCACGGGGGTCCTCAACTAACGCTCGCGTCCCTGCGGCAACAGTACTGGATCCTGCGTGCTCGCACGACAGTCCGCGCGGTACTCTACCGATGTGTTCGCTGTGCTCGCGAAGCCGCTAAAATACCAAACGAACTCATGGGGGATTTACCGGAACCACGTGTCAATTGCGTCCCTCGCGCCTTCATTAATAGCGGCGTCGATTACGTGGGTCCGATCGCCTTACGAACTAACCCCGGCCGCGGGCATAAATCTCACAAGACATATATCGCGCTTTTCATCTGCCTAACGACCAAAGCGATACACCTAGAACTTGTAAGCGATTACTCCTCGGCGACATTTCGCGCGGCCTACCATCGCTTCATTTTGCGACGCGGTTTGCCAAAACACATGTACTCGGATAATGGTACAACATTCCAAGGCGCCGAACGCGAGATGTCAGAGGCGTATTCGCAGGCCATACGTGATCCAAACTTTCTAAACCGATTAAGTAGCGACAATACCTCGTGGCATTTCTTGCCTCCCGCTGCCCCGCACTTCGGCGGGCTTTGGGAAGCCGCGGTGAAGAGCGTTAAATATCATCTAACACGATGCGTGGGAAATCATACTCTGACGTATGAGGAGTTAACCACAGTGCTTTGTCGCATTGAAGCGTGCCTGAATTCTCGCCCGATCGCCGCTTCGTCTGATAATCTGGACGATTATACCGCCTTAACGCCAAGGCACTTTTTGATCGGGACACCTCTTATAGCGCTACCTGAGCCGAACGTACTCGAATTAAACGAACAGCAACTGTCCCGATGGCAGTTAACCCAGCGCATCGCCGAAGGTTTTTGGAAGTGTTGGCAGAATGATTACTTGCAGACCCTTCAACAACGCCCGAAGTGGCGAATCGCGCAGAGGTTGGCCCGCGTAGGCCAAATCGTATTAATCAGAAATCCATTGGCTCCACCGTGTCAATGGGAGCTCGGGCGTATTCGCGAATGTCATCCCGGCGCCGACGGCTTGACGCGCGTCGTGACGGTTCAAACTAGTCGCTCCGAATACAAACGACCACTCACAAAAATCTGCTTTTTACCGGTACCCATTAATGAGGAAAGCGATAAACATTCCGTCACGGCGGGCGGCACCAATTAACGCTACAACGAAGCATGTTCGGCTATAACAACCATGTCTGCGAGTTCTCTATATTCTTTGTTCATTATTGTAATTCCGCGGATAAATTTACGCCTTATTTTATTTTTGTTTATACATAATCTCACTATGCTGCGATTTGTCATCGTGATTCTGTGTTCGGCTGATTGTACCTCACATATACCGTCTTCGAAATTAAAATTTATGTCTGTAATTATAGCATTTCGAATGTATAATTCGAGGCGGGCGGTATGTTTCGAACCACCCGTTGGCTGCTCGTTAACTCAATATGTACACGCTTCGCAAACGCGGCAATCATTCAGCGGTCACATGTCAACAATAATAAGAAGTGGTATTATTTCCCCGCCATCGCGACCGTTGACCTTCTCAGTAGCGCGTTTGGGGAAAAGAGCTCAGATCGCTTCGAGAAGTCGTTCGAGGTACACAAACCAATTGTTCAGTTCCGTATCAGGTGAAACAAAAACGGCAGCGAGAGTTATTGCAAGATAAGGCGTTCAAATCCCCGCAGATTGAGCGAAAGGGGATTGTTGTTGATCATAGTTATTAAGGAAATTAAATTTTGAGTGTTAGTAAAATTTGGAGTTTGCCTTACAATTCCTTGACCACCGAGCCTTCCCGCCAAGGCTGTATCAGCCGCCGTGCTCACAAGCACACAATACTTGTATTCGGTTTGTTCGTTTTATTTAATTATTATTTTAACTATATTTATTTTTGTACTCTGTGTTGCTGTATATTAATAAGAAATTTTGCTGAATTAATATTTCTTTTAATTAAAAATTTTTAAATTAAAAAAAAAAAAAATTTTTTAATAAAAAAATGTTAAATTTATGTTTCTTAAATTAAAATTAAAAAATAATTAAATCATTAGCAAAATGAAATAGAAGAAACGTAAAAATATATAGTTTCAGAAACAAAATTATATTGCATTTACATATAAAAAAATTAATAAATTACTTTTTTTTACATATTGGATCCGCTATTTTAGTAATTTTAAATTTGGTAATTTTTAAGTTTAGATTTGAAATTACTGATTCAAAAAATTTATAAATACCAAGTTTTTATTGATTTTCTTTACAATTAATTGAGTTACCGATTTTTGATCACTTTTTTTAAATTTTGCCCACTGTGCGGCGGTACGTTCGCCCTCTGATTAACATTGAAGATCCTTCGAATTGAATGGCTGACTTTCGCGATTGCTAGACTATTTGTTCCGCTCTTTTCACGCGAGTATTATATTATAGAGTTGCCGCGCACTCGCCGTGGGTACGATTCGTGTTATTTCGCGAACCGAGAGTAATGCGATATTTCGCATATTAAAAGAAGTCGGCGTCTTTGTCAAACGCTTAGTGACGTCCGTTCGCTTCATGTAGTAAGTATCGTTGATCCGGCGGATATTTTACGGAGTCAACTTATTTCTTTTGTATTATATTTTTGTTATTGATTACTATTTTGTAAAGGCGATTATTCGCTAATTCCTAATGTTCTCATTACCGAGATTATATTTCTTTTGATCTACTTTCTTTTGTAATCGGACAGTTTTTCGATTTACTTTATATTATTTTCTGTATTATATTTCTTTTTTTTTATTGTAATAAATCGGAGTCTTTTATCTTATACGGTCGCGTCTTTAGTATTTTATGTCTCTTTGTGCCACACACCTCTGTACCGGGTGATTAGAAAATATAATTCTCGCGCCTATTGTGAATCAGCGTATTAGTAATTCTCTCGCGGCCATCACACCCTGTCTTTCTACCGTTAGGTGAGCAGGCCCGTTGCGGAACTTCAGGCCGGACTTTTTCGTTATTCCGTGTGTCGTGAATTGACACGTGAAAGATCGTGTCTGGCACCCAAAAATTTAAGTAATTTCGCGTATCCATCGGCTGGCGTTCTGCTGCGGCACACGCAGAACGACCACCAACTTAGTTCCCGCGTTTGATAATAATTTTTTAAAGAATAAATAATTTTATTCTCTTCTCTTCTTTTTTGATGACGACCTCTGCTCGCCGCATTTACTCCGGGGCGAGAAAAGTCGTTGCAATAAATATACATTTATTGTTCCCTCTTGGGGTTACAATTAACATACTCTTTTACAAAAATCATAAGACTTACACAAACTTACAAAAATTTTTACAAAAATTTAGACAAACTTATTCTAACCTAACCTAACTTATTCTAAATTTTACCTACTTATTTTTAGAGAGTTGAGCATCCATTCCGGGTCGCCCTTGAGGCCCTCTCCCTTTAGCTTCCGCTCAATCCCCTAACACACACACACATCTATGCCGCATAAGACTTTTGTTTCTCTTGCCTTTGAATATTCTCTTTATTCTTCTTTTCTTTCCCTCGTCAAATTCATTCTTCCATCCATCCCTCCTCACTCTTCTATCTCCTCTCCTTTTTCCTTTCTTCTTTTCCTTCTCTCTCTCTCTCTTTCTCTATCTTCCTCATTCACTATTCCCCCTCCCCTCCTTCTCCTAAAATCTCTGTCACTATCTCCTGCCAACTCCTTTCCTTTTCACTGCCTACCCTACATCTTTCCCATACATGTTCTCACGACTCCTCTTCTCCACACACCCTGCATCTTTTTTTTTTCAGTCTCTTCCCAATATCTACTTCCTAACACTTCATTTCCCAGTCTAAATCTCGCTATCCTGTTCCATTTGCTTTCCCCCCATTCCTTTCTTAAGTACTTCGGTACCCCCTTCACTCTAACCTCTTTATATCATTTATTATATCTTGATCTATCTATTATCTCCTCTATCTCTTTTTTGCTCTTCTACGTCTCTTTTTGTCATTTCCCCGTTCCATCTCTCATTTTCTCTATTCTTCTTTTCGACCTTCTCTTCCATCCTCTTTCTGAAAAAATCCTCTCTCACCTTTTTCCAATCCGACCCTCCTTTTTCTTCTTTTGCTCTACCCTTTATCTCCTCCCAACATCTTCTCGCCAACCTACTTCCCTTTTCTTCTTCCATTTTCTTCTCGAAGCTCTACGCTCTCTTCCTTGCTCTCGTCCTCAATTTTTCTTTTTTCAGCTCCTCTCTTACCATATAACCCGGCGTCCTTCTTTCCACCCTAACATCCATCTTAGGTATCTTTCTTCTAACCTTTTCATTCTTTTTCTTTCTCTTCACCTCCATATTTCTATTCCGTAGTTCATAACCGTCCAAACTAGTTTGTCAAATAGCCATACTCTTCTTCCCCAATTTTTTCCAAATCTCCTTTTCCCTATTCCCCACACAACATAACTACTGCTGCTTTTCTTATCCTCTCCTTCATCTGCCCTTCCTGTCCTCCATTTCTCTGTAGTCTGTAACCTAAGTATGTGAACTCTTTTACTTCCTCCATTCTCTCTCCTTTCCATCTCCACTCCTTTTTTTCCATCTTCCTCCTCCTTTCCTGAACCTCATAATCTTTGTTTTTTTCGTTTAATTCTAGCTCCTTCTTCTGTAAATACTCCTCCAATTTCTCTATCATGCTTCTCAACTCTTGGGCAGCGATTCTCGGCCTCCAAATCATTAATCAGGGGTTGAGAAGCACCTTGGCCGCAGGGGGAGTTCATAATTAATTTAACATGAGCATTTTTCTCTGCGGTTGACAAAATCAGAAACTGGCGGGTGATTGACAAGGAGACCCTTTCCGACCATTTCTATATTTGAATGGACATCATCCGCCGCGGGGTGCTAAACCGCGCCCAGAGGAGAGAACCCAGAAGATGGGCTCTACGCAAGTTAGACCCTGATAAGTTGGTGGCAGCCATGCTCTCGGCCACCTGGCCCGGCGCTAACGCGCCACAGAAAATAGGGGACCAGGTGGCTTGGCTCGGGGAAACCATCGCAAATGCACGCGATGTAGCTATGCCCTAAGTCAAACCGAGACCGCGGAGAGCGGCGTACTGGACGGAAAAGATTGGCGACTTGAGACGCACCTCCGTCCAAGCCAGGCGCCGTTTTAAAAGGTTAAGGAGACGCGGTCTCGATCTTGATGACAAGAGCGTGGCTGAGGCGCTCGAGTGCTACAGGTTAGCACGTAGCGCTCTGAGCGCCGCCATCAGAACGGCAAAGGCGAAGGCCTGGGACGAACAAATCCAGGTCCTCAATTTGGACCCTTGGGGGTGTCCTTACAAAATAGTTATGAGAAAACTAAAGAGCTAAACGCCCCCCGTGACGGAGGTACTGGACACACCTATTTTAGACTGTCTTATCCACCCTCTTCCCGCTGAGAGGGAGGATTCCGGAACTTTACGTTAGGGAGCCTTTTCAGTGAGAGGAGAGCTATGAGGCTATAAGGTGTCCAGTCCGAGACAGAATCGCCAAGAGATTAAGACTCACGGAAAACAAGGCCCCTGGACCTGATGGCGTTTCTGGAAGGGTCTGCCTTGCAACACTTATCAGGACCCATTCGGCAACTCTTTTCCGATTGCCTGCGGGCAGACAAATTTCTCCCAGTCTGGGAGAGGGCCAATCTGGTTTTTCTCCCGAAAGGAGGCAGGACGGATGAAGCGCCTTTCGCGTACAGACCTATTTGCCTGCTGAACGAGGTTGGTCAGCTCTTTAAGCTTATTATCGTGGACCGCCTCGTCCAATGGCTAAAGAAAGTGAGGCCGGACCTCCACGGGGAACAGTACGAGTTCTGCACAAACAGATCTACCACGGACGCGATTTTACGCGTGCGTGGTTTTGCGGAATCCGTGACTGAGGAGGGCGGGATGGTGGCAGCAGTATCATTGGATATTGCCAATGCGTTCAACACCCTACCTTGGGGAAAGGTGAGGGACGCCTTAATACGTCATGGCGTCCCTCAATACCTTGTGGAGGTCACAAAGGTCTACTGAGAAAGGAGGCTACAGTACCGGGACAAAACCGGTACTGTGCGCGGAAAGACCATGCATTGCAGTGCTCCACAGAGGTCCGTCTTGGACCCCCTACTGTGGGACATCGCATATGATTGCGTTATCCGTTCTGCCTTGCCCCGCGGCGCTAGTGTCGTATGCTATACAGACGACACTATTGTCCTTGCACTATTGGGAGAACGACTGGGGGGACGCGAGGAGATCGGTGGAGATCGCGATGGCATGTGTGGTGCGCTCGATTAAGGATCTGAGTCTGAAGGTGGCTCTCCACAAAACGGAGGCTATCTTTTTCCATGATAGCTCCCGTGGGAGGCCGCCAAAGGCTCAGATAATAATGGATGGCATCTTCGTCCAGCTAGGGTAGTCAAATATGAAATACTTGGGACTCTGGCTGGACGGCACTTGGAGTTTTGGCGATCATTTCAATCGTCTGACTGGCAAGATTGAAGGAATAGCCTGCTGCCTAGCCTCGGTGGGCCAGACGATCGATTACATTGGCTGTATGCAGATACGATTAGCCTTCTATCCGCCAGTGTGGGCGGGCGAGGCGATGGCTACCACTCGTATTAAAAATGTGCTGCGTAGAGCACAAAAGATGGTCGCCATTTGCTTCGTCCGTGGCTATCGTACCGTGGCGCATGCAGCGGGTCCGAGGGCTTGTTAGAGCCCAAGCCCGACGACAAATGGTAGAAGAGTGTTTGGGTAACATTCTCCCATCAAATTCGGGCAGAAGAGTCGTCGGAGCCGTAAGGTTTATACTGGAAGAGTGGGTTGACAGGCCTCACGGCAGGATGTCATTCTATATGACACAGGTGTTCTCCGGGCATGGTTGCTTTGCACCACGCGGTGCCACTACAGCGTGGAGGACAGAGACACGGCGCAGTACACACTGGAGTTTTGCCCAGCGTGGGCAGAAGAGCGCCGTGTCCTTGTGCAAAAAATCGGGAACGATCTATCGCTCCCGGCAATTGTCAGCAAGATGCTGGAAAGCAAAGAGAATTGGAATGGCGGTGGTCTTCTTCTGCAGCAAAGTGATGCTGCAGGAGATTGCTGAGAGAAGAGAAAGAAAGGGAGAGGCGGGGGAAGCGGAGAAGACGCCGCCTCGACCCTGAAGCCCAGGAAAAATGAGACCCCACCTGCTAGTCTAGACGGGGAAGAGCGCGAGATTGTGATGAGGGGATGGGCGACGGGGCGCGCGTAAGAAGAAGGAGGAGGCCGCTCCGTCGTTCGGATGTCGATTGGCCTTAAAGGGAGAACATTGGTTCCCCCGAGATATGCATACGGGTTTGAGTCTAAGGGAGGTAGGGAAGGACCACAGGGGAAACTTATTCCCATCGCATGTGGCCCTTTCCTAAGATGATGTAGAAATCTTGGGCCCGGGGGGGGGGGAGTGTGGTCGCCTGCTCGCTCGCCGGGCGCTCTTAAGAGTGTTGCGGCGGAGGAGCGGAAGCCAGCACCCCCGGCTTGGCCGAGAAACCCCCCTCGGGGAGTGTCTCGGCGAGGGGCTCCGGAACTGCGGCCGAATCCCGACTCCACGCCAAGAGGAGGCGGCCGCAGTTCGGAGTCTCATTGAGAAACACAGGGAAGTCGAACCCACTTTAGCCTCCCATTGCACATGTTCCCCCACCGGTAGAAGGTGCGACAGCCCATTCTGTCGGGAGCTCTAAGGCTCTCGGCTGAAGGAACCACTGCTGTAAAAGAGGGTTGCTCCCTTTCTGGAGGCAATTTTACCTTTAGGGTGCGGGGGGTCGCAACCGGAAAGGCAGAGGGGCCGCGGTTCGAACGGATGCTCTCGAACCGCCCCCTTGTATCCACTTTTAGGGAGGGCGCGGTGTGGGGGTGTGGTCCCCTTGCGCCGCGAAATCAGAAGAGGACGGCCGCCACCCCCTTCATAGGAGCAAAGGGTCCATTCGGTGGGAAAGGTTTGATGGGATGCCCTCCGGTAGTCATGCAAATGCTTGTTCCCGAAGGGCTTCCAATCAACCACCCGGATCAGGCCACCATGGAGGCTTTAGGGCGGTACTTCTGGTGGCCTCTACCAAAATGTTTTTGATTATCCTGGTAGGGGCGAGAGGAATCCCTCATAACCTATGTCCCTTCCTCGAGGAACGACGAATTCGGCAAGTAGGGGGTAACGCGTGCAGCCAATTAGAGCTTTCTGCGATTTTCCCTACTCGCGTAACAATAACGCAGACAGTTACTTAAATAATTTTTATAATACAGTCTTTTACACCTTATTTAATTATTATAATTATTGTGTAATTATGTAGAATGTCTATTATTCTTGATAATAAAAATTTTTAGTCGATACGTGACAATTTTTAAAAGAAATTTCAAAATTTGACGCAAATATAATAATTTACAAAATAATTAATATTATTCTATTTTAATTTCAAAGTCTTATTTTTATTTGAAATGATAATTTTTATTAATGCTTTATATGTCATGTTATGTCTCTAATATTAACACATTGATTTTTAATTCATTCTCGCATTATATTATTATAAGAATATACTATTGTAAATTGCAATTTTTAAATTTGATTATTTTATTTAATTATTAAATTAGAAAACAACAAACAAATCATATAATAACTGCATCTAACTCATTTTTGTAAAATAAATTAAAATAATAAAATAATTAAATTATATTTAACGAATTAATAAGTAGATAAAAATAAATAATTATTATTCTGATATAAATTTATAATATATAGTTAATTTTTATTTTTACTAAAGCTATATAACACAAAAGCGCGCGCTTTGCGCACGGTAAATATATTTTTACTTCGCAAATGTATATAATTTTAATACGCCGAATTTCAGTTATGTACATAACTCTAATTACCGAATTTCTATCATACATATACATAATTTTATAACGATACAGCCCGCGCCGCAAAGCTTGAATATACCTGTCTCAGTATATGAAATATCATATATAAAAGTACGTTCGGTTTACTACTTTTCTCCACGCGCCGTGTTAATTAGAAATTACCGAAGAGTCACGAAGTAGTACGGAAAACCCCAATCGGGTCGGATAAAAAGCTCGCGGAGAACCGAAACGACACATTCCGCACCATACCGTCTTAGGACAAATACCTCTCCGGAAAACGCAAAGAAAAGGCTGAGAACAAAGAGATCGGGGGTACCTGTCTCATATGGGTGCGTTCCCACTTCCGAAGCCGCTCCGAGCGTATCCTCACTGAACCCGCTCCTCGCCCTGTCCGCCTGTACGATCGGCCAGATATACCAGAGGTTGGGAGTTCTCCGCCTCTGTCGGGAGTTACCGCGGCCGATTGTATCCTCGAAACTAATAAACGGAATCCCCGCGACGCGAATACCCGGAATCAAACCTTGGCTTTGCCGAAGGAAGAAGAGAGCGGCTACTCTCTCTCTCTCTCTCATCTGCGCGCGCGAGAGAGAGAACGCCGCGCGCGCGATAATAACAACACGGGACCTTACCGCGCCCCGGACCGCGCCGCGCCCAGCAAAGGAAAATAAACACGGCCGTGAGAAGTTAAAGGGTTGTCCCTTTAAATCCCGAATTCCAATCGCCGACGCGAAAATAAAAGGCATTGTTCCGCGTTGCATTTAATGTCGCGTAATAATAATCGGCGCATTTATTCCAGCACCGGTTCATTATTCCGTCACTGATACCTGCACCGCCACCAGGATACACGCCGACCCGCACCCCACGTATTCGCACTCGCATATACATACGCATATTCATCCACGTCCATACGTTATCATACACGCGACATACATTTATACTGGCGTCCGCGTTCCGTACATACATCCACTCACACTTATACACATACGCTCTCCGACACCCTCACGTCACACATTTATACATCACATACACGCATTCGCACGCATACTAGGACACTCACACTGTTATACACGCGACATATATTTATACTGGCGTCCGCGTTCACCCGCCCATTTACTCACGTTTATACGCATTCATCGTCATACTCACGTCACACCTTTATAACTTTATCCACACATTCGCACATACATTGATACACACACACACACACACACACACACACACACACAAGCATACACACCAGTGCACACAAACATACACTTGTATATAGAACACAAATAAACACTCGTTAAACTTATACCCCGCGTCGCACGTTTCTTGGATCAAACCCTTTCCCGAACTTTGTGATCCCGATTGAGCGATCCGGCCGCACCGGGAAAGCGGTCCGTTATAATTTTAATTTGCTGAATTTCTATTATAAACATAATTTTAATTTGCTGTATTTTTTTTACATAAATAATTTTAATTTTTTATTTTCTATTATGTTCATAATTTTAATTCTTGAATTTCTATTATGCACATAATTTTAATTCGCCGTATTTCTATTATATAAATAACTAAAATTGTATCTAATAGAAATTCGGTCAGTTGAATTTATGTAAACAATAAAAATTTGTTGAATTAAAATTATAACGCATAATATAAATTCAAGAATACTTATGTATTGTACATAATAGAAATTCGGCGAATCAAAATTTAAAACATAATGGAAACGCAAGAATTAAAATTAGGTACACAATAAAAATTCAAAAATAAAATTATGTACATATAGAAATTCAGTGAATTAAAATTATTTACATAAAGGAAATACGACAAATTAAAATTATATACATAATAGAAATTGGATAAATTAAAATTATTTTGTATTACACGTGCATCCAAAGTAGCACTTTTCGTGCCTGATTTCTGTGCCAAAAGTAACAAATTTAAAACGTCCACTTCCAATGCATTATACACACCATATTAAACTCGACAAAACCGTGTTTAATAGCACATTTAACCCGATAAAACCTTGTTCAATGTATTCAACACGAGTTTCAACGCCATCTCGCAGCGCACATACAAAACAACTGGCAAAACTACCGCCATTTCACGCCCTTCCAACACGCACCTAACCTTATCTGCTATTCATATATCAGTCTACTGCGTAAATCAGGTATTCAAAGTGCCACTTTAAATGCACGTGTAATACAAAATAGTATGTGTTGCACGTACGGAAGTTAGCTATTGTCTACTCGTGCGGGTAAACGCGCACTCGTGACCAATAGCCAACTTTCCGTACTTGTAACACAATATACTATAGATATAAGAAATACGATGAATTAAAATTATGTACTTAATGGAAATTAGAAATTCAATGAATTAAAATTATGTACATAATAGAAAGAAGGATGTTAAAAAAGGTCGATTTCCCGACTATCGATGCAATCTAAAATTCGAGTTCCATGAGAATCTATGAACCATATAAGATGTAGAAATGATGGCCTTTTTTCCTAGAGAAGTATTGAAAATCTATCAAAACTATTGAAAATAGCGTCATTCGATCGATCTGAAGACAACAAAGTCGACGACATGGATAAATTTTCAATTAAACCAACTTCTGATTAAACACTTATTAAATATTTAGTTTTTAAGATCAATAATGTTTTAATATCTGGATCGCAAAATTCAAGATTGCGGATCCAATATGGTGGATCAGTATTAAGAGAAACTAGATGCTAGGATGTAGTTACTTCCGAATAAAAGATCTGATTCTATATTCAAATACATTATGTTTTTTATTTTTTTTATTTAAATATTTTTGTTTCATTGTTGAATAGAATTCTTTAGTTCTAACGTAAAGAATATGAGAATTATTAATATTTTCTATGTTAGAACTAAAGAATTTTATTTAATGAAACAAAATTATTTTAATAAAAAACTAAAAAACATAATGTATTTGAATGTGGAATCAGATCGTTTATTCGGAAGTAACTACATCCTGGCATCTAGTGTTTCTCAATACTGATCCAGCATATTAGATCCGCAATCTTAAATTTTGCGATCCCGATATTAATACATTATTAATCTCAAAAACTATTTAATAAGTGTTTAACCAGAACTTGATTTAATTGAAAATTCATCCATGTCCTCGATTTTAGTTGTCTTCAGATCGATCGAATGACGCTATTTTCAATAGTTTTGATACATTTTCAATACTTTCCTCAGGTCTCTAGAAAAAAAAGCCATCATTTTAACACTTATATGGTTCATAGATACCCATGAAACTCGAATTTTAGGTTCCATTAATAGTCGGGAAATCGACTTTTTTTAACATTCTCCTTTCATTAGTAGCTCTTAGGATTATTCAGCATCCAATGAGAGACCGTATTGACAAAATGTTTCTGTTTTGAACCATATATGTGTGAACTGTCTTGACGTAGGGTGGACGCGCTCCGAATTTGGTGCGCGAAGGAAATGGCAGGTTAGGCCAGTGCCGAATCAAAGTTCATTAAATATTTGAGTTTAACACATTTACAAAAGCGTTTATTATTTCACATCACACACGTTAAACAAAAAAATGAGATTGTTGACAAAGTTGTTTCAATATTCTCTTCATAACAATGCGAGTATAATACTCTGCATATACAGAGATCGATCACGCTTATTATTTACGATCACAATCTCGAATCTGAAATTCGAAGGAATTTTTGGTAACTATTGTTCGTCGTACACAGAGAATGTTTTCACACTTGTTTGTCCATCGACTTTGTTTGATTTGAAGGACACCGTAAACGCAGAATGTCCTCCGACACAAATATTAAATTTCTTAACTGTTTTTACATGCGACTTAATGATCAGCATGCGAAAATGAGATTAATTTCACAGACACGTGAACTTAAACTTAGATGTGAGTCGGTCATGTGTGGTCACTGACGTGTGAACCGGAAACTGATTAGGAGTTATTACAAAAAAATACATTTCGTATTTTAAACGATGATTTACACTTTTCTCGATAGCGCGCTACATAGGTTGTATCACCGTAATACGTGCGGCAATTTAATTTTATCCACCGTACTCCGTGCAACGCGGTATTCGCGATACTCTTACTCTTTTGATGTATATCGGTTGATCCGACTTGATTAACAATGATTCGCGATTGAAAAGTGCGCTTAACTTCTGTCGACTTTGCTCTTGGAGAGGCTCTGAGCGACTTCGCATATACTGCCAAAAAACCTAAATTTTAAAGTGGAAGTTAAGAAAGGAAGTGGAAGTTAAGAGAGGAAACAAGGGGAATTTTTGAGATCCCAACCATAGGATACGAATTCCTTAGTTTCCAAATTTTCTTTCTTAATTGTCGCAATAACATCGCGTGTGGCTCTATTGGCCGAGATGAAGGAGGTGTATATTGTGTTTTTAAAATTTTTTTAATTTATAATTTTTTAATTTTAAATGATTATATATATATAACAATTTAAATTATTTTTGTTTTCAAGAAAGCGTTAATAAAAAAAAATATAAATTTTATTTTCTACATTTGAATATTACAATCGTATATTTCTTCGTCCCAGATAATTCGACGCGTTTACTATTTTGAACGCGACGTATATATGTGTTTGCACCAATTTATGATATGTACATTGTAATTTAATACTGCCGCTGCTTTCTATAGTTGACTTAAGAATTTTTCTTATCCGCAATTTATTAGAAAGATATTTGCTTGCTTTAATCTGTTGCATTAATTTTCTATGTTTAAATTCGTATACACATACGTGACTCCAGCTGCGACTAACCATTTTAGCAGATTGAAAAGATGTGTAGTCTAACATAGTCATTATTTTGCTTGATATTTCAAGAGGTAATTTTTTTATAAAATCGATTTTAGTTTCGTCATATAGACTCATATAGTTCAACAGTTTCTTCAACATTTCCATTTTTAATAATAATTGAAGTGACTTATTTGCTTCATATAAAGCACGACAGTGATTTTTTACTATCGGATAAGTTTGTCGCTACGGAGGCCATCTAGCGGCGGAGTTTTATATTAGTCGGATGAATACATGTTTACTGCGTGTACTTTCTAAAATCCATTTATTTACTTTGCATTATAAGATTTGGAAAATGGTAAAACACATCTTTATTGTACAAAAAGAATCTAAATATCAATTTTCACATCTGTAACATCTTCAATTTTTGAGTATAGATATCTTTATAAATCAATTTACTCCCTTTACTTTTTGACTTTTTAGGGATGTAAAACAGAAAATATTATAAGCTTAAGAAGTTTAAAGAGTAACCGCAAAATTAGCTTGTTTTTGTAACTTGGATAGCGAGCTTGGGATAAAACATAAAATGGTTTAGCAGGTCTCAAATTAATCATCATTGAAAATGAAAAAGAGCATCACTTTTAGTTTTTAAAAATTTTCGAAAGTTACCCATAATTAGGGGTTAAAATTACTCCAAGTCACAATATGGCCAAATCGAAAAAAGCTGAACAAAATTTCAAAAAGTCGAGTAATTGACCTGAAATTCTTGACTGTGAAGTTTTTGGGGTCGCTGATCACGAATCTACTATCCAAATTGCAAAATTTAATTATTTAAACAATTTATAAATAAATGATTATGTTAAAATAACTTTTTTTACATTGGGCATGCTGCACATGATTATATATGCTTTTTGGGTCACTGATTACAAATGTACTATCGAAATTGCTAAAATTATTTATTTAAATAATATATAAATAAATAATTATTGTAAAAAGTACTTTTTTCAATGTTGGGCATGCTGCACATGCTTATATATGTTCTTTTGGATAACGAATTACGAACAAATAGTTTAAAGACAATAATTTTACATTTTTAATAGTAGATTTGTAATGAGCCCATAATTATTGTTATTTTGTAAGAAACTTCAAGCTAATTTATTTTGATCATTCTCTTCCATTTCAATTAAAATTCGCCCCTTGTAAGTAGGTAAAACCATCTAAAACATAAAAAAAGTCTAAAATATTTTATTGAAAACAATTTATTGGAAAGTTTGTTGGTAACATTAAACTATTTTTTTTATAGTAATTTGATTGCATAAAGAATTGATTATAATATAAATAATTGTATGATAAATCAACGGACGGCAAATCGGCTAATTTTTGCGTAAATGCTCATATACAGGTGGTTTTCCAACCAACTGATAAGTGGCGTATTGCAAATCATACAACCATACACGAGTTGCGCGACTCTGGGATTAAATATAAGTTGCGTTAGGCTTCTGCCTTAACATGATTTTCATTTTGGATTTTGCATTTTGTTTTGAATATAGGGTTTACATTTTTGAAGCTGGATTATTCAAAAATGCTTTGCAATTAGTAAAAGCTAAATGTGTCATTTTGCGATTTTTCGCTTATTACGATCATTTATCGTAAGGATTCTCTTTTAAGCGATTCTTTTAAGGTTTATTTTTGGAAATAATGCCTTTCGTAAATTGTTTAAGCTGCAAAGCTCCGAAACAGAGCAAGTCAGACCATTTTTTTCCTACTACAAATATTCCGAATGCATTGATAACAATAAATAATCTATAAAAAGGAAAATATAACCAAAAAAGAAAATCTTTGGATAAAATTGATGATATTTCATCTAATAGTAAGTTATGCAGATCTTGCTACGATCAGGTCATTAAAAACACAGTTATATCTACAAATCTCAATACGCTTAACTTAGATGTTTACAAAGAGGGACATAACTCTCATATAAACTGCACTTTTGGCTGTAAAGAAATTAATAGTTTAATATCTGTTCCAAAACACATCCGTCATTTACTTCTTATTGAATATAAATGCCTTATACTTTTTGATGCTCGTATGTGTAACCAACATTTAAATGTTGATAACTATTGGCCTCTAGTTAATCAAATAACTAATGAAGTACCAGATAGCAGGCAAAAAATTGTGAGTAATATGAGTACTACATGAAAGACATGAAACCTCAAAGAATAAGACGTATGTTTTCAACATTGACAAAATAGATCCAATGAGTGATAGCGATTTCAAGGCATGGTTTGGTTTAAAAAAAATGAATTTAATACTCTTTGTGATTATAGTCAACTTTCCAACCCAACGCACATAGCGACTCTTTTATGCAAATTCAGAACATCTCTTACTAATGAACAGTTGGGCTTATTGTTTGGAACATGTGAAAAAACTATAGCTAACCACATGACTATCGCAAGAGACGACTTGCTTGAGAACTTTGTACCTAAATTCATAAATTATCCTACACGGGAAACATTGATTCAACATAATACTAAAAGAGCAAAAGTTTTATTCGATGTTCCTGATAATAAAGGATGTAGTATTTTTGACGCTACATATCGCTTATGTCAGAAATCGAAAAACTTTGCGAATCAAAAAAATCTGTGGTCGGAACAAAAAAAATTCCCCCTCATAAAGCCCATGGTAGAATGTGCTCCCGACGGATATGTTTTATTTGTTCTAGGACCGTACGATGCTACTCATAATGATGCCACAATTTTGCTGGACTGCTTTGATAGATATGAAGATCAATTATCGATCATTGAGCAAGGAGATTCAATGTTTCTCGACAGAGGGTTTCGTGACTGACTTTTATACCTGACTGATACAAAACAGATCAAAACTCACATACCTGGACTCGGTAATCTTGAAACTTATAATGCTAATAGAACTCTATGTATAACCAAAATTAAATGGGTTATAGAACAAGTTTTTGGTCGTATTAAAAATAAATTTAAACTTTTCGCAATTTCAGCACATAATTCTACATTAAAATACGATTATGACTCCCTGTTAATTGCTTTTGCCTTACTCAACCTTACTCATAAACCTATAGTTTCTGATAATGATGACGAAAACATAGCTCATTTGATGTTGTCAAGAATAAATGTTGAAAATAAATTTTAAAAAATTGTAGAAGACTATAATCTTACGAAAGTAGCTGTTCCATACATTCAGCTTGAATATACAACAGTCGACAATGAGAAGAATAATGCACTACTGCAATTTCCTCTACTGACCATGGATGACTTATATAATATTTCTTTTGGGAAGTATCAAATAGAAAATGCTAGAAGCTATTATGCACAACACATAAAAGAAAAAATATTTTTAGTGCATAGGTTTGAACTTCCCCGCAGACATTCAACAGCTACAATTACATATAGTCAATATATCACCATTCAAGATCCACTTTTAGTGAAAGCCTATATAAAATCACGAAACCGAAATGCAAAAAACCACCACATTTTTGTTCTTGTTGATAAGTCTAAATCTAGAAGAGAATGTATCATAGAATACTATTGTACTTGCGAAAGTGGGAGCCGAACTCTTGGTTGTTGTAGCCATGTCATGGCAGTAATATGGTTTCTTGGATACGGATAATATCATTCAATAACAGTGCCTAATCTAGAAGTATGTAACATTTCAATTACAATACCAAAAGAAACAAATTAATGCTTAATAACTTATAGACTTACACACTTATAGACTGCGAGAGACAAGGGGACTCACGCTAAACAAGCACCCCATCGTGAGAGGCAAGGGGACTCACGCTAAACAAGCACCCTATCGTGAGAGGCAAGGGGACTCACAATAAACAAGCACTCCATCGTGAGAGGCAAGGGGACTCACGCTAAACAAGCACCCCATCGTGAAAGGCAAGAAGACTCACAATAAACAAGCACCCCAAAGGAAACAGAATACTACCACGTCCACGTCGTTGTTCCTGGATAACGCTAACTGTAAGACGAGTTTTTTTAGCTCGACTTTGAGACAAGATTTAATAAAAGATTTGTACCATACAGTTTCATGTAACTTTTTAACTCATTAAAATAATTAATCATTACATAATTATCATGATCTACAATGCGGGGCAAGAAAAATGAACGTAATAAAGCTTTTCGGTGAATTTCAATGTTTTTGAAAGTCTTTTTGATTACCTGCGGGGCACTGTCTTGACTCAAAACATCTAAATATATTGTTTTTAGAAAATAATTTGCTCAAAAAAACATATAATTAATAATAAATAAAATATAATAAATAAAATAAAAATAAATAAATATAATAATATAATAATAAATAAAAAAAATTTAATTAATAATAAATAAAAATTAATTATTTATTTATCAATTATCAATTAATTATTATTAATTATGTGTTAAATATAATTAATTTTATCCACGCAAATAAACCTATATAATCAATTGCAGCATATACAATATTTAAAAAAGTGATTTTTGCATTATCTTGATTTATAAATTGTTTAAATTAATGAATTCCGCAATTTGAATAGTAGATTCAAAATTAGTGACCCAAAATACCTATATAAGCATGTGTAGCATACCCAACATTGAAAAAAGTGATTTTTACAATAATTATTTATTTATATATTATTTAAATAAATTAATTTAGCAATTTCGATAGTACATTCGTAATCAGTGACCCAAAAAACATATACAACCATGTGCAGCATGCCCAATGTAAAAAAAGTTATTTTAATAATAATTATTTATTTATAAATTGTTTAAATAATTGAATTTTGCAATTTGGATAGTAGATTCGTGATCAGCGACCCCAAAAACCTCACTGTCAAAAATTTTAGGTCAATTACTTTTTAAAATTTTGTTCAGCTTTTTTTGTTTTGGCTATATTGTGATTTGGAGTAATTTTAACCCTTAATTATGGGTAACTTTCGAAAATTTTCAAAAAACTAAAAGTGATGCCTCTTTTCATTTTTGATGACAATTAATTTGAGACCTGCTGAACCATTTTATGTTTTATCCCAAGCTCGCTATCCAAGTTGCAAAAACAGGCTAAAAAACAATCACGTTCCGGAACACTGTATAAGTTACACAATTTACGTTCACGACTCTTCTAATAACCTTTTCTTAACCAAGACACGGATTAATAGACAAATCGCCAAAGGCCTGCCTAAAGAAGAGATCGCCATCTTCGTGTGATAGATTTTGCCCCTTACCGACACACTTTGCCCCTGGTTCAAGTCCGTACTAAATTTCGTAGACTTTACCAAAAGACTTTGCCCCTGGTGCGAGTCCAGGCTAAATTCGTTTAATATTACCAACAGACTTTGCCCCTGGTGCGAATCCAGGCTAATTGATCATGAGACCCATTTGAGAGATTTGGCCCCCGTTGTGTGTGTGTGTGTGTGTGTGTGAGAGAGAAAATTTTACATATGCATAATATATATATATATATATATATATATATATATAATTTATTAAATATTAAAAATATATTTTTACACATAAAATGGTTTTTTATTTAAATAATCACGATTTTAAATGTTATATAACACGGTGTTCATAAATTTTTAATTAAATTTTATTAAAGAAAATTACTTGAAATTTTTTACATTAAGAATTTAAAGGCTCCTTATTCTCTTGTAGAAATTTATCACTACGCCAATTAATCATTTATTTCGAGTATTTAAAATACTATAATATACAGTAATTTAAGTATTCAAAATAAAAATAATTAAGTACTCGAAATAAGTGATAAATTGGCGTTACTAATGATAAATTTCTATAAGGGTTAAAATAAAGTATAAGAGATAAATGGGCTATATGTGAGCCGTATACGAAATGTGAGATGTAAGACGCATTATATTGAAATTAAAATTTTTAATATAACTTTCAAAAATGTACACGAGGTACAAAAAATTTGCTTGGACATTTGTAAGACTTAAAATTGGGATTAATTTACAATTCTATTAATTAAATTTGGATATAACACACCTTACATCCGCGCTCACATATAGCCCATTTATTTCTTAGTGCAATTTTTAAGTTCTTTATTTTTCACAAAGTTCACCTTTTTACGTTATCAAATATTTTTGGTACATGTTTTCAAGAATTTTATATTTTTACTTACCGTAGTTTCTTATCCAAATGTAAAATCTTTTATCGCAGTCTATAAAAAATTGAAACAATTTACAATTTTATGATATAATATTGTTATTATTACAATTTCTATATATATGCACATCTATCAAATATCGTGATTTATTTTACATTATTATTATCTATTTTAATAAAAAAAAAACGCTTGCAACAATCAAAAATAAACCGCCTGCTGCGTACGGAAAATGCCAAGAAAGCACGCAATTTCTGCGAATCTCGTAATTTTTTTGAAGAATCAACAATTTCAACGAAATTGTAAATTCTTCAAATCACTGCACAAGTATAATTCACAATAATAAGTTTTAGTAACTACGATAAAAAATCGTATACTGAAAACCGCAAACAAAAGTGCAATGGAAGTAAGAATAAAGTCTGTGATAAAATTAATTGGCAATAGAAAATTAATAATTTTCAAATAGAAAAATTTTGAAATTACCGAGGATTTACAAATAATAAAGTAAAAATATTAAATAATCCATCTTTTCGAATTTTACTTGCGGAGAGGATCTTTAAAACAAGATTTTTAAAAGAGAGAACCTTTAAAATATAAAGAGGCGAAAACGTTAGAAAAATTAAAGCGCGCGTTTAAACAGATAAACGCAATGAAATAGATACGCAATTGTTTTTACTCATCGCTGTAAGCTCACAAGCTTCTGACGTTCTTGAGTGACCACGTCGCAAAGATGCATGTTTGATCAGTGCTACTAGCACAGCGTGATAGCACAAAAATAATAATTCAGAGATCCCCTAGATTCAAAATTTGAGCTGTCATAATTATTTTTATTTTTTAAGTTAAAAAAATTTTTATTATTTTGTATATCATGTTATATGCATTATTTGTTACGTAGAAATAAACATTCAACATATATTTATTGTTAAATATATACGCATAATCTCCTCATATATTTAAAATACATATTGTAACATAAATAAAATATTTTTAGAAATAAATTTTTTGTTTTCATTATTTGTATCAATCGGTGCAATGTAATTAAAAAATAAACAAAAACATTTTTATGTCTTACTTCTTTATCTATTTTATTTTTTAATTATTTATTATATCTTTAAAAAGTAAGAATATTTTTCAAAATATTTCTCTGCAAAAATATTATCTTTATATTACGATTATTTTATGTATTTTAAATATATGAGAAAATATATGCATATCCAACAATAAATAGATGCCGAATATTTATTTCTACGTAACAAATAATACATATTACACACAAATGACATATAAAATAATTAAATTTTTTTTAATTAAAAAAAATCATAACAGCTCAGTCTTGAACCTAGGATCCCTACATTACTATTCTTGTGCTTTGCCGCTGCGCTAACGGCATTGATTGAACATGTGTCTTTCTTTAGGTCTTATAACAAACATGAAATTTTTTTTAATATCAAGTATAAAAAGATATTATTTACAAGCGTATTGGATGAAAAGCTCGATCACGAATCAATTCATCGAACAAATTTATTTACGCATTATGTAAACTGTAGAATTATTTACACAGGTAATGAAAAGTTACATAAGTGGTCCCCGGCATCAATACAAAAGACGGGATTATGTGCAGCCCACTTTAATAAAGAAGATTTTATAAGCAAAACGAAATTACATATTGTAACGGCGTGGCCGTTACTAA